>NC_084805.1:30618048-30835548 GCF_963583255.1 Pyrus communis
CTTGTGAAGAGAATAACTTCTACTGGGTAGAGGAGAGAATCCCGAATACTTGCCATCTATCTTCGCTTTGCATATGTCATGCATGTACTTTAGAAGCTCGTACTTTTGCACAAATGGTTGTGCTGCATGTTCCTCATATGGCATCCACTGCAAAATGCATTACGGTCAAGCTTAATATGTATGAACGGCGTTCAATGCAGAAAGATTACATCAGACGGTGAAATAGGAAGGAAATTGGACCAATTGGTGATGACTTGATGAGCTATATCCATTCTAGTTTGTTAGCTCAACAAAAGGGTTCGTACCTTGGCTGCTTCTATCTCTTGTTCCTGCTTCTGGATGTCAAAAGAGAGGGGCCGTAGCATGCACAAAAAGAATAAATCTGACTTCTCAAAGAATGACTTGTGACTCTGTCTGCAAATTACATGAATGGTAAGAAGGACATAATTTTCATTATAAAAGAGGAAAAGAACCAATAACTCAACATCAGAAATACTTAACGTGAATCGTACTATATACTTAGAGAAAGGCAATGAGGTGTGTCTCTCAAATTTCTAACACAATGCAGTCATTTTTTGCTGTCTGATAAAATAATGCAGTCCAAGGAATGTTCAGAAGTCTTTAATCCCTGTAATAGTCAAGATATCATGGCCTAAAATAGCTCTTATTGGAGCAAATTAAGAATTTTTGTTAATCCACAAATACCTACAAAAGTTGGATTAAACATTCAAATACAATGAAGATAGAACTCATCTATATATTGAATCCCTAAATACTTAAGTTGGAATGTAGGTTCATGGTCGCAGGTAAAAATTGCAAATCATTGTACAAGGTAGTCGGATTTAAGTTTATAAGCTTACACATGGCTCCATCCAATTGATAATTTCGTAGACAAGGACTTCATAAAATTCATACCTGAATGCAAGAACTTCCACAAACTCTGAGTCAATCTGAGAGAACAGGATAACAAAAAACATGAAATGATAAATCACATTAATAATCTAATATATACACTCACTACATGGTAAGTCGGAAAACTACTTACTCCTGTTTCTTCCTTCACTTCTCAGACAGCAGCTGCAAAGATATCTTCTCCCTGGAAGATGATAATTTTTTCAATATACGGTTTAGACTAGACCAAACTCAAAAGATCTGAGAATGGAAAACAATGCTTGTTAGAATGCACACATGACACACCTCATCAACGGCTCCGGTAGGGAGCTTCCACACACCTGTCCCACGATATTGTCCACCCTTTTCTTGGACTAGTAGCACCTATCGTTCAAATTTCACAAACCCAAAAGTTTTAGCCATGACAGCAGGATCATGAAAAACAATAAATGTGGTGACAGGTATCAAGCATTGTAAGTAACGCGGCATTCTTCTGAAAAGGGTTAACTGAAAATTAATAAATGGATCTCACATAACTATTTAGACATGATAAGCCAATTGTAGGACTATGCAAGTCCAGAAAATTAATGTAGTCATGAAAGATTCCCTCTTTAGGCATAATCTTAAAAGATTAGTAGCCACTTACTCAGATGACTGTTGATGGAAAGAACATAAACACACACACAAATAAAGCGTGCAAGATGTGGAAGCTGTAGATTTATAACTACATAAAGATAGAGGAGTTCCCTTACTTTGAGTAAATTAAATCAAATTGAAAGAAAGAAGCACTATGTGGACATTTGAGATAAAAGTGATAATGGTGGCTGGGGTGTTAGAAATTGCCTATACCTCTCTGTTTTGATTGATAAGAAAGGCACCAATTCCGACACGGTGTGTTGCATTTGTGGGAAGAGTATGAGGGGACTGAGGAATCCAATACACAAGCATCAAATAATCAGGCTCTGCATGGTGGTACCAGAATCCTTCCTGCAATTCACTCCTGCCCAATATATCATAAGTAATCTATACATATACAGAACACATTTGAATTATTAACATTAACAAGAAGAAGAAAAGCATGAACAGAATAGGAGCTTGACCTTGACCGCAGCTTCAACAAGATTGACTCGCTCTATTGGCAATTTGATCCAAATACCCTTCTTTCCCTGCACAAATATTAATGCTTTGTTAAAACTTAGAATATACGATAAGAACCCCAATAAACCTGGGCTGGGCTAGGCTATGCCGACCTAAGGGTCTGTTTGGAACCGCTTATGCAAGCCTTTTTCTAACAACTAAAAACGCTTATGACTACCTTTAGGCTTTTAGCAGAAAAAGATAAGTATTTAGTGTTTACTTATAGCGAAAACACTCTCTCCTATCGATCCTATGAAGATTGGCGATGACATTATGATGGGTTGAAGTAAATACATGCAGCTTCCAATGCGCAATTGAAGAGGTAAGAGAGGATACGAAGGTAGCAGGCTCCATGGGCTCAGTGACGTGGACGATCACACCCCCGTAATGGTCATTCACTGCATTAAGCACCTTCTTCACCTCCCTTCCACCACCACCACCACTTTCAGTTTTGGCAGCCATTGATGATTATCGACGAGGAGCACAGAGCTGACCAATGCCAATATCGGTAGTACCTAAATATGATCACCAACGCGTGGAAGGAAATGGGAAGGCAGACAATGGCATGCAGAAAGACCTGATGTTGGTGAGCCATAGTGATGCAACGGATAGAAGATGGCCAAAAGCTGAAGTACAGGCCCTCATAACGCAGCGGGCTGCTTGTTGAGAATCAATGTCAATTGTAGGTGAAGTAGGTGGATGTTGTAGGTGAAGTAAGTGTGTGAGGTTGGTGAAGTAAGTGTGTGAGGTTGGTGAAGTAAGTGGAGGTTGTAGGTGAAGTAGGTGGATGTTGTAGGTGAAGTAAGTGTGTGGTGTAGCTTTCATTTGGTTTGCTATAAATACCCAAGGAGAATTTATAAGTCCGTTTCCAGATGAAGGAACTTGGCCAACTCAAGCACTTCCTTGGTCTAGAGATTGATCGCACACAAGAAGGAATATTTCTCTGTCAGCAAAAATATTCCGAAGATTTATTGAAGAAGTTTGGAATGCTCGAATGCAAGCCAATTTTGACACCGATGGAACCAAACGCCAAAATGTGTGCACATGAAGGAAAAGATTTGGAAGATGCGACAATGTATCGACAATTGGTAGGTAGTCTGATCTACTTAACCTTGACTCGACCTGACATTTCTTATGCAGTTGGTGTGATGAGTCGGTACATGCAAAATCCAAAGAAGCCTCATTTGGAAGCAGTTCGACGAATACTGAGATATGTGAAGAGTACAATTGACTATGGTCTTTTGTACAAGAAAGGTGAAGACTGCAAGTTAGTTGGTTACTGTGATGCTGACTATGCGGGAGATCATGACACCAGGAGATCAACAACTGGGTATGTGTTTAAGCTTGGTTCTGGAACCATCTCTTGGTGTAGCAAGAGACAGCCAACTGTATCTTTGTCAACCACAGAAGCAGAGTATAGAGCAGCAGCAATGGCAGCTCAAGAGAATGCATGGCTGGTACAGTTGATGAGTGATCTACATCAACCAGTAGATTATCCAGTACCATTGTACTGTGATAACCAATCGGCAATTCGCTTGGCGGAAAATCCAGTCTTTCATGCAAGAACTAAACATGTGGAAGTGCACTACCACTTTATCAGAGAAAAGGTTCTACAAGAAGAGATTGAGATGAGACAGGTCAAGACGAATGATCAAGTTGCGGACTTGTTCACAAAAAGTTTAAGTACAGGCAAGCTCGAAAATTTTCGCTGTCTGCTCAGCACAGTGCAAAGAATGAGAGCTGACATTGAGGGGGAGTGTTGAGAATCAATGTCAATTGTAGGTGGATGTTGTAGGTGAAGTAAGTGTGTGAGGTTGGTGAAGTAAGTGTGTGAGGTTGGTGAAGTAAGTGGAGGTTGTAGGTGAAGTAGGTGGATGTTATAGGTGAAGTAAGTGTGTGGTGTAGCTTTCATTTGGTTTGCTATAAATACCCAAGTCACCAAGCATTGTACATCATCCAAGGAAAAACAAAGCCTAGAGCTAAATAAGAAAAGCTTTGCTAATTAGTTTGTTTTGTGAGCTTTCTTTAAGAGTGTGCTCTATTTTTCTTCTTCTTGGGATCATTAGAGTTATCTTGGATACTCTTCTTATTCAACACTGCTTTCAAACACAAGTTTCGCGTTGCAGGTACTCCAAAGGGACGCATATGGGAGGAGATATATGTTAAGATGCATGAAATGGGCTACGTCCGGTCAGGAAGGAAGTGCAGGGAGAAATGGGAAAACATCAACAAGTATTTCAGAAGGTGCATGGGATCAGACAATAAGCGCCCTGCAAATGCCAAGCTTTGTCCATATTTTCATGAATTGGAGTTGCTCCATAAAAGCGCGCTTGTAAGTTTCGGGAATGGCTTTAACCGCACAAGCAACCAGAACGAGGCCAATATTGAAAAACAGTAGCAAAAGAGTGAAGGAGTGATGACGGTATCCAAAACATCTTCTAACTTGTGATTTTGATAACGGGGGGAGAGAGAGAGAGAGAGATGAATGCTGCTCTGATCTTTGATGATGGCTAATTGATGTTTAGTTTTGTGGGTCGTATTGTTATCTCATATCTCTGGAGATCTGGTGAAGAAGTTGTATCTCGATTACTTTTTATATTATATTGACGTTTAACTTTGTATCTCGATTGAACTTTTTATTGCATTAGCAGAGGCGTGGTGTTTGCTTTGCTAATCGAAAGAGGGTTTGTTAGAAAGAAATAGACGATGGAATTGCAAATAAACAAATTAAATGATCCTGTCGCTTCGATCAGGGATTTCGTTATTTATATTTCACTGCCGCCGGGTTATTCATTATTCAGACGAAGTTAACATTCAAACAACATTCAGAAACAGAAGAAGAAATGAATTTGGGATCATTAATTTTAAGTGCAGATTAACATGTGCTTAACGTGACTGGGTCATAATACAATGCATGACAGAAAAACGAAGACGAATAAAATAAAAAGTAAAACAAGCAAGTAGTAGACATCCATTAATTAATCATGTCATTTATTTAAGGGTAAACAATCATACAATAGATTGCATGTTGTTATGCATATAGATATAGGACATGATTGCCGCGCCATTGGCATGATTCAAGCCTGGTTCATAAAGAACCAAACCACTCCCAAAATGATGGGGATGACCAGGATCAGAGCAAGAGCAGGAGGGTGCAGCGGACCCATCAGCAGAGGCCCCAACAACACAATGGCCGCCACCAAAAGGAATACCAGAATGGAGACACTCACTTGATCCATATTTTCTTCAAATTATAATACCAACAGTTGAATGGCGATGAATGTTGAGGAAGAGTGGTGGTGGTCGGGGTGGTGGTGGTCGTGGTGGTGGGGTGTACATATATTGTGCATGGTGTCCGTCTGTGCAGGGCTACAACGATTGGGAAACGATGCCATGCAAATGAAACCCCTCAGTCCCTGCCTGATCAGAGTGTAAGGGGAATCGTTGCCTTGCCGGCGGTCCGGTTAAAGACGTATTCTTTCACGAAATTAAATTAATAAATTCGCTGCTGTAAATCATAATAATCGATTTTCTGGTGAAAAAATCGCATTATACATTGATACTCTAGTTTTGCAATGACTTAACTTTTAATCTAAGCACGAAAGGCAAAACCCTAATAATTAATTTATACTACAATATGTGATTCCTTCCTCTTAATCTGGCTTCAAAAAAGTGACGTACCTACGTACTCCCGTGGCCCCAGCTCCACATGACACTTACCACATGTTTTAACATTATTTATATACTTATCACATATTATAATATGATTTATACATTCTTTCTATCAGAGGTAGAATCTACAACACACGGTTTATATCTCTGTTAAAGGGATGAATGAGATGATACAAATAGTTAATATTAGTAGTATTTTTGTTTATTTTTAACATTCGATCTCTGTCTATGTATTCATGCCCTTTTGTATAAATGAAAATAAAGTTAATGAAAAAAAATAAAAAAATAAATAAATGTACTGCAAGTATTACTCTATTTTCACGATCATTTGTGTACTAATATATTATTTGAGAGTCCATGCAGGGCTGAAACTATCAGATATCAACGTGAGGCCGGCTGAGATGAACCAATATAGCATGGGGATGGGGAGACAAACTACCACCACCACGTTAACCACTCATCCAATGCCAATACCACTAATGGCACTACCAATGATAACAAGTGCACAATGCGAGAGCAAGACCGTTTCATGCCGATAGCCAATATGATAAGAATCATGCGCAAGATACTGTTTATGTTTTGTATTCTGAGTGTTTTGTAAGGAATTTCAGTGAGTATTTCTATGAAGTATTCAGAGCAAAAGGGAATGAGAATAAGAGTGATAGCTGCTTATCATTGCAGCAGCATTCATTTCATATATATCATCAGAGTAGGGTTTTACAGTTAACATTCTTATCTCAATTTAAGAATCAGACAAGGAACACAACCTAACATTGTACTACTCTAATCTAATTACAACACATTTTCAATCTTAGCCCTTCATTTGTCTCTTGGACTTTAGCTTGAGAAACTTAGCCGTTAACCTATTTACACGCCGTTAGCTTCTTGTTTGTGTTATTGGAGACTGTTTGACCTCCAACACTTCCCTTCAAATTGTTTCCTGCTTGCACTCCAAGTAACTCCTTGAGATACACGAATCTTTCCTTAGGCAATGCCTCGGTAAAGATATCTGCAATTTGCTCTTTTGATTTGTAGTAGAACAGTTCTATCACATTTTCTTGCAAAGCTTCCCTTATGAAATGGTATTTCCTTTTGATGTGCTTTGTCTTCTGATGGAAGACAGGTTCCTTGTCATGGCTATGACAGATGAATTGTCACACATTAGAGGTGTGGCATCTACTTGCAACTCTCCAAAGTCTTTTAGAACAAACCTAAGCCAAATAGCTTGTGAAGTGGCTTCTGTAGCTGATACATATTCAGTTTCTACAGTGGACAAAGAAACACATCGCTGCTTCACTGAAGCCCAAGAGAAAATCCCTGAACCAAGAGTGAAGGCATACCCTGAGGTGCTTCTCATATCATCATCACTGCCACCCCAATCACTATTGTAGAATCCAACTAAAATGGTAGCCTCATCTTTGTCATATTTGATACCATAGTCAATGGTTCATGCAATGTATCTGAGTACCTTCTTAACTATTCCTATGTGAATTTTAGTTGGATTATGTATGAACCTGGAAAGCAGACTTGCTGCAAACATCACACCAGGTCTAGTGGCAGTTAAGTAGAGGAGACTTCCAACAATTTTCCTGTAACGATTGGAGTTAGCAGGTTCTGTTCCATCATTTTTTATGAGTTTCTCATTTGAGATCAGTGGTGTAGGTACTGATTTGCAACCTTTAAGACCAAACTTGTCTAACAAGGTCTGAGCATATTTCTTTTGGTGGATAAATATCCCTTCAATTCCTTGAATAATTCCAATTCCAAGGAAATAATGCAATAACCCCAAGTCTAACATTTTATACTTCTACATCATATCTTCTTTGAAATCTATCATCATTTTCTCATTGTTGCCAGTGAATATCACATCATCAACATAAATTGCAACTATGAGCACATCAGTTCCATTTCCTCATTTCACATACATAGTGGCTTCACTAGGACTTTTCTTGAACCCTCTTTGCAAAAAGTAAGTGTCAATCTCATTGTACCATGCTTTTGGAGCTTGCTTGAGCCCATATAATGTTTTTCTTAACCTATAGACTTTGTTCTCTTCATTTTTGACTTCAAATCCTTGAGGTTGATCAACATAAACTTCCTCCTCAAGTACACCATTCAAAAATATAGATTTAACATCAAGTTGAAATAAATTCCAACCTTTTTGTGTAGCAAGAAAAATCAGAGTTCTAATGGTGTCCAATCTAGCTATTGGAGCAAATGTCTCATTGAAATCAACTCCTGGTTGTTGAAAGTAACCTTTTGCCACCAATCTTGCTTTGTTTTTCTGCATTGTGCCATCCAGGTTAAGTTTAGTTTTATACACCCATTTGACACCTATCACAGGCTTGTCACTAGGCCTATTAACTAATTCCCAAGTGGAATTCTTCTCAATCATTGCCATTTCATCTTCCATAGCTTTCTTCCAAGTTATATCACTCTCAGCTTCTTCAAAGTTCTCAGGCTCCACTATGCAGAAATTGCAGATTGCATATATCTCACTCAAGCTCTTCAGTTTCACAGGAGTAGAATTAGGAGTGGAGTTTTGGGAGACATAATTCTGTGTATTTTGAGAACTTTCACTCTGAGATTGAGGTGAAGTATGTTGAGGTGATTGCAGCAACTGATATTGTTGAGACTGATTTGGTGAGTGAGCAGAGATTTGAGTTTGTGACTCAATTACATTGTCAGTTCCAGCAATTATCATTGGTACTGATATGTCAGCTTTTACACCATCTTCCCAATTCCACCTTGTATCTTCATTGAAGACCACATCCTTAAGATGTTGATTTTCTGTGTTTTTAAGTTAAACAATCTATGCCTTTTTTCACAGTTATCATAACCTACAAAAATGCACTTGTTGCTGGTTTCCTGCGGCTTGTGTCTCAACTGTGATGGTATTAGTGCATAGCATATTGAGCCAAACACTTTTAAGTGTTTCACACCTAGTTTCCTTCCACTAAAGGCTTTAAATAGAGTCTTCTTCTCCAATGAACCTGTTGGGCATTTATTTAACAAATAGACAGCTGTATTCACAACTTCTCCCTATAATTGATAAGGAATCCATTTTTCATAGAGCATGGACTTCACTATTTCAATTATGGTTTTGTTCTTCCTCTCAGCAACCCCATTTTGTTGAGGGGTATAAGCCACTGTCAATTGTCTTTATAATCCCATGCTTTCACAGAAAGAGTTGAATTCGATTGAGGTGTACTCACCTCTTCTATCACTTCTTACTTTCTTGATCTTGTAACCACATTGCAATTCAACCATCATTTTGAACTTCTTGAATATACTGAATACATCTGATTTTTGTCTCATGAAGTATACCCAACACATTCTAGAATAATCATCTATGAAGGTTAGGAAGTATTTGTTACCACTCATTGTTGCAGTTTGCATTGGACCACATACATCTGTGTGGATGATTTCCAATGGTTGTGTAGCCCTCCAAGACTTTCCTACTTCAAAACTCTCTCTATGGTGTTTGCCTAAAACACACCCTTCACATATTTCATTTTCTCCATGCAGTTTTGGTAGTCCTTAAACCATCTCCATTCTCTGCAGGTTTTTCAAGCTTTGAAAGTTCAAGTGACCATATCTCTTATGCCACAACCAAGTACTCTCTGTGACACTAGCTCTTAGTGAGATAACTTGATTATAATTGAGTAACAATGGGAAACTCTTTTTTTTTTGTCATTACTACTTTTGTGACCATGTTATGCAAACTTCTGTCATCAAAAATTTCAACCACTGAATCTCCAAAGAGTAAGAAATAACCATGTATGATCATTTGGCCTACACTCAATAAGTTTTCATGAAGTCTAGGCACCAATATAACTTCTTTGATGTATCTCCTTCTTTGCTTTGTGTCAATCACCAAGGTGCCTCTACCAATGGCACTTACAAGTTGACCATTGCCCATCTTAACCTTCCCAGTGAATTCTCTGTCAATATTGATAAGTAGGGGCTCATGATTGCTGCACCCATTGTCAATATACCATATATCGTTGTTTTTCTCAACAGTTGTGACATTGCAAGCATAGAACACATTTGTCCTTCAGTCTTTTGTGCATAGTTCACTAGTTGGTTTCTTTTAGAACCACAATCTTTGGACAAGTGACCAAACTTGTTACATTTACTACATTTAGGTTTCCCTTTGAACCAACAAACACCACAATAGGCCTTATCACAAATTGTACACTGTGGTTTTGTCCCACCAACACCATTGTTTTTGGTAGACTCACTTGGTCTTCCTTCCCATTTCTTAGATTCCCTTTTCCCTGGCTTCTTTTGTTGCTTGAAATTGTTGTATTGCCCAGTTGAACTGCCCTCTCTAGGATTGATACTAAGTGACTGAAAAGCCCTCTATGTGGCTGCATCAGCATGTCTCTCTAGCCTTTGCTCAAAAGCTCTCAATGAGGCTGTAACCTTTTGTGCATCAAGTGTATCAATGTCCTTAGTTTCCTCTATAACATTTACTATAAAGTCATAGGGTTTTGTCAAACTGATTAACAATTTTTGTACAAGTCTTTCCCTATATAGTTCTTCACTAATAGTTTTCATTTGATTCACAACATCAAACAAACTAGTAAAGTAATCATTAAGCGGTTCATCTTCTTTCATGTGAGTATATTCAAAATCACGTCTTAAAGATTGCAGCTTTACTTTGGTTACCTTCTTGTCACCTCTGTATTCTCTTTGAAGAACTTCCCAAGCAGCTTTGGATGTTTTTTCATTTGATATCCAAGGAAAAATAGCATTTGAGGCTGCTCCTTGTATTATCCCCAGCGCCTTAGCATCTTTCATCCCATTTTCTCTCAAAGATGTTCTTTGAGTTGCAATGAGTTCTTCATCATCCTCTGACTCATCATCTGAATTTGGGACTTCATACCCTTCTTGAACCATTTTCCACAGGTCTTGAGACATGAAAATGGTGGTCATCCTTATCCTCCAAAAATCATAGTTCTCTCCATTAAAAATGGGAGTTTTAAGCTCACCACCGTTGCTCCTTGACCCAGACATTTCTTGGTTCTTGAATCACCTTCTGGGGTTTCAAATACTTGAAATCTCCCGTGAAAAATAGCTTCACAACGCCCAACTGGTTTTTTTAATCCAACTTGAGCTCTGACGCCATATTAATGTTTTGTATTCTGATTGTTTTGTAAGGAATTTCAGTAAGTATTTCTATGAGGTATTCAAAGCAAGAGGGAATGAGAACAAGAGTGAAAGCTGCTTATCATTGCAGCATCATTCATTTCATATATATATATATATATATATATATATATATATATATATATATATATATATATATATATATCATCAGAGTAGTAGGGTTTTACAGTCAACATTCTTATCTCACTTTAGGAATAAGACAAGGAACACAACCTAACATTGTACTACTCTAATTTAAGCCTTACAGCACAGATTCAATCTCAGCCCTTCATTTGTCTCTTGGACTTTAGCTTGAGACAACTAGCCGTTAGTCTATTTACACAAAACTAGCCGTTAGCTTCTTGTTTGTGTTGCTGGAGACTGTTTGACTTCCAACAGATCCTACCCCCACATGCTAAGATCTCCGACGACGCCAAGGAAACCATCCAAGAGTGCGTCTCCGAGTACATCAGCTTCATCACCGGGGAGGCCAACGAGCGCTGCCAGCGCGAGCAGCGCAAGACCATCACTGCTGAAGACGTGCTGTGGGCCATGAGCAAGCTCGGCTTTGATGACTACATCGAGCCACTCACCCTCTACCTGCACCGCTACCGCGAGATGGAGGGCGAGCGCGGGTCCTCCACGACCTCCTTAATGAGAAGCGAGTCCTTGGCCAAGGGGGCGGGTACTAGTAGTGGTACCAGCAGCAGGGTAATTGATCACCACCAGTACTATACTACTATGGCACCTCTATGGCGTCGGCTGCTGCTGCTTTTCATCATCAGCATGGTCATGGCTTTTTCGGGTACATGAACCCGTTCGATGCGTTCGTCTCCAACAATAATGTGAATGCTGCTTCTGCTGCCGCAGCATCTGGATCGTCCACCCAGCTCCAGGGTGGTGGTTGTGCCGCAATGCTACTAGTGTGCATTTATTAGTACCAGTTTAACAAAGTGTTGTTTGTTGTAATGTATATTGTTTTAATCAGAGTGTTGTCTATTTTCGTTCAGTTCATCACCAGATGATGATGATCGTGACAAGTGTTTAAAAGCACAAGGTGAAGAACCCGTGAACCGGAAGAGAAAGACGAGTCCGAGGAGCGGAAACGAGCTTGAAATTGAAAGGGTCGAGCTATTTCTGGGAAGTCTGGTGAAGAAAGTGATGGAGCAGAAAGAGCAGATGCATAAGCAGTTAATAGAGATGGTAGAAAAGAAGGAGGAAGAGAGATTATTAAGGGAAGAAGCCTGGAAGCAGCAGGAGTTAGACAGACTGAAAAGGGATAAGGAGATAAGAGCCCAAGAGACATCTAGCAACCTTGCGCTCATTTCCTTTATCCAGAATTATTTGGGCTATGAAATTCAAGTCCCCCAACCATCAGCAGCAACAGCACCCGAACGAGCACCAGCACCAATAGCAGCACCAATACCAATATCGGTAGTACCTAAATATGATCACCAACGCGTGGAAGGAAATGGGAAGGAAGACAATGGCATGCAGAGAGACCTGAAGTTGGTGAGCCATAGTGATGCAACGGATAGAAGATGGCCAGAAGGAAGTACAGGCCCTCATAACGCAGCGGGCTGCTTTCGAACACAAGTTTCGCGTTGCAGGTACTCCAAAGGGACGCATATTTAAGATGCATGAAATGGGCTACGTCCGGTCAGGAAGGAAGTGCAGGGAGAAATGGGAAAACATCAACAAGTATTTCAGAAGGTGCATGGGATCAGACAATAAGCGCCCTGCAAATGCCAAGCTTTGTCCATATTTTCATGAATTGGAGTTGCTCCATAAAAGCGCACTTGTAAGTTTCGGGAATGGCTTTAACCGCACAAGCAGCCAGAACGAGGCCAATATTGAAAAACAGTAGCAAAAGAGTGAAGGAGTGATGACGGTATCCAAAACATCTTCTAACTTGTGATTTTGATAACGGGGAGAGAGGGAGAGAGAGAGAGAGAGAGAGAGAGAGAGAGATGAATGCTGCTCTGATCTTTGATGATGGCTAATTGATGTTTAGTTTTGTGGGTCGTATTGTTATCTTATATCTCTGGAGATCTGGTGAAGAAGTTGTATCTCGATTACTTTTTATATTATATTGACGTTTAACTTTGTATCTCGATTGAACTTTTTATTGCAATTAGCAGAGGCGTGGTGTTTGCTTTGCTAATCGAAGGAGGGTTTGTTAGAAAGAAATAGACGATGGAATTGCAAATAAACAAATTAAATGATCCTGTCGCTTCGATCAGGGATTTCGTTATTTATATTTCACTGCCGCCGGGTTATTCATTATTCAGACGAAGTTAACATTCAAACAACATTCAGAAACAGAAGAAGAAATGAATTTGAGATCATTAATTTTAAGTGCAGATTAACATGTGCTTAATGTGATTGGGCCATAATACAATGCATGAAAGAAAAACGAAGACGGATAAAATAAAAAGTAAACCAAGCAAGTAGTAGACATCCATTAATTAATCATGTCATTTATTTAAGGGTAAACAATCATACAATAGATTGCATGTTATTATGCATATAGATATAGGACATGATTGCCGCGCCATTGGCATGATTCAAGCCTGGTTCATAAAGAACCAAACCACTCCCAAAATGATGGGGATGACCAGGATCAGAGCAAGAGCAGGAGGGTGCAGCGGACCCATCAGCAGAGGCCCCAACAACACAATGGCCGCCACCAAAAGGAATACCAGAATGGAGACACTCACTTGATCCATATTTTCTTCAAATTATAATACCAACAGTTGAATGGCGATGAATGTTGAGGAAGAGTGGTGGTGGTCGTGGTGGTGGGGTGTTTATATAATGTGCATGGTGTCCGTCTGTGCAGGGCTACACCAATTGGGAAACGATGCCATGCAAATGAAACCCCTCAGTCCCTGCCTGATCAGAGTGTAAGGGGAATCGTTGCCTTGCCGGCGGTCCGGTTAAAGACGTATTCTTTCACGAAATTAAATTAATAAATTCGCTTCTGTAAATCATAATAATCGATTTTCTGATGAAAAAATCGCATTATATATTTGAAGAACACGTCTTGGACTGATGATCGCAAGCCCACTACCTTTTTACATTTGAGTCAAAAAAAAAAAAAAAAAAAAAAAAAAAAAAAAAAAGAAAAGGCCCAACTAAGTATTACGTGATCCGGTTATAACAGAGCGAT
Organism: Pyrus communis; assembly: GCF_963583255.1. Lineage (NCBI taxonomy): Eukaryota > Viridiplantae > Streptophyta > Magnoliopsida > Rosales > Rosaceae > Pyrus > Pyrus communis. The sequence goes on from NC_084805.1 coordinate 30,632,075, forward strand.
TCGTCTCAAGTGTTGGACCATATACTACCGAACACTAAAATAAACAAATAAAAATAAAATGAATACGCAGCGCCACGTGTAACTAGGGATTGCCACGTCGGTTGTAGTTTAGGGAAATGGCTCTTATCTGAATCCCTTTCTCTTAATTCATCAAATTTGAAAATTCGGACCGTTGAAATTTGATCAAACGGCTACAAACAGGAGTTCACTTTAAAATTATAATAACTTTAACCGTTTGATCAAATTTCAACGGTCAAGATTCTCGAACTTGATGGATTAAGAGGAAAGGATCCTGAGAGGATCCTTTCCGTAGTTTAAAGCAGTATAAAGGTGGACCCTTGCCAAGTAATAGGTTGTTCAAACTTGACTCGAGTCTTCTCCTCTTTCAGAAACTGTTGAGAGAGAGAGAGAGAGAGAGAGAGAGAGAGAGAGAGAGAGAGAGAGAGAGAGAGAGAGAGAGAGAGAGAGAGAGAGGCAGATCAGGGCAGGAAAATATAATGGAACGATCAGGAGGTTACCATGGCTATCAAAAGACCACGACTACCCCAAACACAACCTCTGCTTCTGGTAAAACTATTCTTCGTTGATTTTCTTAACAATTAACTTCCCTACGTATAATTTCACATTTCTTACAATAAATATATATAAACACACACGGTCTTCTTGATATATATATGTGTGTGTGTGTGTGTGTGTGTGTGTGGGGTACCATTTATATATATATATATATGTATATATATCTATTGCATGTATTAGAATTATGTATCTTGGTTAATTCAGAGCCTGACCGTCCGTCTGTCTTTGAGATCTATCTATAGTTGTATACTCTTAGAAGGAAACGCATGCATTTGCACCAATTTGATGATCATTTATTTCACAAATTAATTTTTAATTAGTTCTAATTCTATCTTCATACAGTTGCGAGGTTTCAGCTCTTTGGTACTCATCCTTGGATATATCGAAGCTCCGTTTAATCCTTACTAATCATTTCATTTCATATATTTTTTTCAATAGTAATAGATCAGTGGTCGCATACGTACAGACATTCTACCTCCTCCCCCTCTTCCACTCTCGATCTACATATAGATCTGTTCAGATTCCTCTATTATATATCATTCTTAAGTCTTGGAATGATTATATATTGGCAAACATGTCCATTTGATCGATATCACTGCCACTCATCATTTGTTAACTTTGGTAAATATATATCTGAGTCTGAGGAGCTGACTGGCCGGGCCAAGAAGATATTTATATAAAGATATGCCTGAAACTTAATTAGAGGATGCATAAATAGGCGTATATAGGCAGCAGGTGGGCTTAGCAATGTCAATGTGCAGAAGAATTAGAAAATATATGGGTGATGAAAATTGAAAAACATGTAACCGCTGATCTCGTAGCCAGAGAAGAGAAGATAGTTTACAAGTGGCAACCATCTTACATGCAATCTATGACTCCATGTTAAACAAGTGGCCTCCATGCATGCATATCCTATCACGCATCCCCGGTCCCACTCCACTCACTCCCCATCTGTCTGCTTTCTTTCGTCTTCTTCTCTTTTCATGCATTATGCTGTTGCACTTACTGCATTATGCTGTTGCACTTACTACATTATGCTACTTTATATCATATTTGTAATGGAAGTATGGCTCATCAACATATTGAATCTCATGAATCTCATTTCTATAAGAAAAATAGTATAAATGTTATATGAAAAATGTTAAGAATGGTAATTTTAATTGCACATTGATATTCTAGTTTTGCAATGACTTAACTTTTAATCGATGCACGAAAGGCAAAACCGTAATAATTAATTTATACTACATGTGATTCCTTCCACTTAATTTGGCTTCCAAAAGGTGACGTACGTACGTACTCCCGTGGCCCCAGGCCCCCAGCTCTACATGACACTTACCACATGTTTAAACATTATTTATACCATCTTTTTAACAGAGGTTGTATACTTACCATATATTATAATATTATTTATACCTTCTTTTTATTAGAGGTAGAATCTACGTCACGTGGTTTATATCTCTATTAAAAAGATGAATCAAATGATACAAATAGCAAATATGAGTAGTATTTTTGTTTATTGTTAACATTCGATCCTTGTCTATGTATTCATGCCTTTTGTATAAATGAAAATAAAATTAATGAAAAAAAAAAAATACAAACATAAATGTACTGCAAGTAATACTCTATTTTCACGATTATTTGTGTACATACTAATATATATTATTTGAGAGTCCATGCAGGGCTGAAACTATCAGATATCAACGTTCGGCCGGCTGAGATGAACCAATACAGCATGGGAATGGGGAGACAAACTACCACCACCAACAACGTTAACAATGTTGTTAACAACTCCTCCTCCAATGCCAATACCACTAATGGCACTGCCGATGATAACGAGTGCATGGTGCGAGAGCAAGACCGTTTCATGCCGATAGCCAATGTGATAAGAATCATGCGCAAGATCCTACCCCCACATGCCAAGATCTCCGACGACGCCAAGGAAACCATCCAAGAGTGCGTCTCCGAGTACATCAGCTTCATCACCGGGGAGGCCAACGAGCGCTGCCAGCGCGAGCAGCGCAAGACCATCACTGCTGAAGACGTGCTGTGGGCCATGAGCAAGCTCGGCTTTGATGACTACATTGAGCCACTCACCCTCTACCTGCACCGCTACCGCGAGATGGAGGGCGAGCGCGGGTCCTCCACGACCTCCTTAATGAGAAGCGAGTCCTTGGCCAAGGGGGCCGGTACGAGTAGTGGTACCAGCAGCAGGGCAATTGATCACCACCAGTACTATGGCACCTCTATGGCGGCGGCTGCTGCTGCTTTTCATCATCAGCATGGTCATGGATTTTTCGGGTACATGAACCCCTCCGATGCGTGGGTCTCCAACAATAATGTGAATGCTGCTTCTGCTGCCGCAGCATCTGGATTGTCCACACAGCTCCAGGGTGGTGGTTCTGCCGCAATGCTAAATGGTGATCACCATCAGCTGCCACATGCAAATGGTGCAAACGGTGAAGCGTGAATGCATGAAATGCACTGGAATGGAATCACCAGAGTGCTGACTGGTGAACTGAATAATGTAATGTTACGTCGCGCCGTCCTTCGAGTTGTAGTGTTTTAATTTGAGCCAAGTACTGTAATAAAATTCAAGACGCTGTAGTCATTGTTGTCTGCTTTAATTGGTGGTGTTTTTTCTTAAATCTTAGTCGATGACTTGACCGAACGCCATCCGGCATTGTCTCTAGACTCCACGTTTAAACCTTTCACATCAAGATCAGTCGGGACACAACATAAAACACACAAAAAAACACTGAAAATAGCTCCCAGCGAGGATCGAACTCGCGACCTTTCGCTTACGAAGCGAACGCACTACCACTATGCTATGGAAGCCAATTGGTCATTTTTGGCAACTTTATATTTTTAAAATTAATGTTTCTTTTGTTGATGAAGGCCAATTGCCACCCTTTACAGCTTTTCTTTCTTCTACTTGTTTTTTGTCTAATTAAAAATATAAAAAGTCAAGTCAATAGTATGTATTAATTGATGCAATTTACACTCATGAAAAACTAAACCCCATGGATTTGGGTTGGGTGGCCATCAAAGGTAGTAGCTATGGGATGGTGGAAGATCAGCTTGCTGAATGCAGAAAATATAATTGCATTGCATGCCAAATAGCAGGATTCCTTCAACTTTCAACAACAAAATGTAATGAAATTTCACTTATCATTGTTATATTGATCGTCTTCTGTTACAAAAAGACACCGTGAATAGGTGGTGTGAATGTTAAACTCCAACATAAACACAGATAGAAAGGCACATTCTCTTAACAAATCATGGAATTGGAGGGCCCTTGACTTGAGCACACTGCTTTTTGCTTCCAAATTGATCATCTTTCTCTTCATTTTCTTCACCATTCACTTGTTTAGATTGCTGATCTGAATCAGCCGGGCATCCCCTTTTTCTTTGAGGAATCACTTGGAAGAAAGCCTCCTTCCAATCCTTTGTTTCCAAATACTTTAGCAGTATCTCTATCACTTGGTTCACAGTTAGCACCTGCTCCCAAAACAAAAATTGGTTAACTCAAACCTCTATCAACCAATTGGATCGAAAATGGCAAAAGATGATATGCACATTATCGGTGACATATTTCTGTTCTTTATAAAAGAGAGAGAGACAGATGATACCTGGGAAGAGGACATGTTCAAGTAGTTGCCTATGGGGAGTTTGGCCGTTTGGATACCCTGCTCCTCTGCTTTCTTCATGGTGATCCCTTTCCACCGATTCCGATCCACCAATCCCCCAACAATGTATATCTTGCTTGCATCCAGCTCATTAACCACATTTTCCGAATCAGCAGTCAGATACACCAGATTTTGCTTCTTGTTTTCCAGAGCTTCAATGTAGGATCGATCTTCCTTCTCTATGATCCAATTATCAAACCCCGGCAGCTTCTTTAATGCATTCCCCATGTCTCCCTTGCACCCTGTCAACCACAGATGGCCTGGCTCGCTGCACCTTTTGTTCACCGCGTAACAATACATAATCTGCATTCACAATTCCAGTATCCAAACAAACACATAAACAACGCTGTAATCAAGTATCAAGATTTCAGAAACTACAGCCTCGTCTGGTGTCTAGAGTTGGACTAAATAACTCTTCAGTGTATGTTGAACGAAGAAGCAGCAAATGTCATCTTTCAAATTTTATCCAAGTTAGAGGCAAAGACGGAATATTCATGCCTGTACAATCCCTACAATAACAGTCGGATTGGGATTGATAAGTTTCTTTCGAGACTGATCCATCTTCCACATTCAATTTGGACAAAATCTAGAATAAAAGTTTACAAGTTAACATCATTTTCTTCGTTCAACATACATTGACGAGCCCTAAATGTCATAAACTATCCAATTCAATTCAATTCAATCCAATCCTAGACACGAAACGCGGACTCAAAGATTAAGAAGTCAAGCAAAGCAATGCCAACCTGTTGAACGAGGCTGTTGATCTCGGCGGGGGTCATGAGGTGAGAGAATTCGAGGTCAATCACGATCTTCTGTCCGCACTCTTTGGCTTTACTCAGTCTCTGTGTCTGCACCGCTCGCTCCTCTGACTTGTGCTCCATCCTCTCCTTCCTCAGACTCTTCCTCTCCTCTATCAGCTTCTCCCTCTCCTCCTCGCCCAAGCTCGCCAACTTCTCCTCCCATTCCCTCCGCTTCCTCTCTACCTCCCTCTTCTTTTGCTCTTTTTCCTGAGCTTTCTTCTCTGCCTTCTTCGCTTCCCATTTCTGCTGCTTCAACAGCTTCTTCTGTGCGCTCTTCGACAGTGATCCGCCGCCATTCGTGCATTCCTCCTCTTGTGGACCTTGTTCCTGATTTTCTTTGCCCTCCATATTTCGATTGCTATTGCTGGCTACAATGCTCCTGCTTTGTGTAATTTCAGATGGAGGCTTCTTTCTCTCACTTCTCTGGATGTTTTGTTAGGGTTTTTGATTTTTTTTTTTTTTTTTTTTTTTTTTTTTTTGTTTGGGAACGATAACGACGGTTTGCGCAAAGAGAAACGACGTAGCTTGCTACAAAGCCTTTTGTTTTTATTTTTATTTATTTATACAAGAGTGTGTACTCGAAAGTTGAAATGTAATAAGTTGAAGATAAAAAAAAATGTTCTATCTAGTAGGTCAATTCACTCTATTCCTTGCCTTCTAAGTAATAAATCATTTTTTAAAAATTGGAACTTGAGTGCAATGAATGATCGACACACCAACTTAGCCAACTGATCTATTCACACATATGTATGTTTGATTCATATTTGATTTAAGGTTGAACACAATTCAGTTAACCAGACATTATGCATAAATTGATTACTGAATCAGCCTCTTCATTTATCAATTTCCCAACTTAAAGATGAACACTTAGGTTCAACAACAAGAGGTTAGTTAATGGATTTTAACAATTCAGATCGTCCTAATCTCAATTTCATTTGTTTGAACTTGTGACAACATCAATAATAAGAAGGATAACGACTGTGGCCAAGTAAGAGCTTGTAGATCTTGAGGTTTTGGTCACCTAGGTTCAACAATTGCAAGTTGATTGATTGGTTTATCAGTTTCTTAAATCGTTTTGATTACATTTGTTTTAAGTTGTAGAGGAGTTGGAGGTTGCGTGTTGAAGATTAAATCGAACAATAAGAGGATTATAACATTAACAGGGGTTGTAATGGACAAATGGAGAGTAACTATTTAGGAGATTGGTTAGGGGTAAAAAGAAGATGCAAAGTGAACCGTAACTATTTAGGAGATTGGAGAGTAACATCAATAGTCTTCCTTCACTTGTGGGTAAAAAGAAGATGCAAAGTGAACCGTAAATAAACAATCAGCCGGTATGGTATTCATGCTACTAACCTAGTAGCAGTTGCTTTATCCTTCATGTGGCAGTGGCAGTTGTCCATGTTTCTTCTTCAACCAACCGAGGTATCAAACTTTCAACTTCCAAGTACCAAGCTAAAACTCAAAAGCATGTTACCAACTTACCATGTTAGCATTGCATTGGTTCCCCCTTCCCCCCCATCTGTTGTTACTTTCGATTTGGATTTTTTTTTCCTATTTTCGTATTACTTTTCTTTTGGTATTTTACAACTTTACCCTATCTAAAACACAAAAGATCTTATATTTCTTATTATACAAGCACGACCGCAATTTTTTGTAACAACGAAGATCATCATATGTTATCATTTTAGGAAAGAGAAGAAACAAGTTTACTTGTAAGTAAAAATTTTAAGTTATAATCTCATAAATGGTAAGCAAGATACCGAATTATATTTCCATTTCTTATTAATACATCATTGTATTAGAAAATTGAGAAACTTTTGAATTTTGAAACCCATTTTTTTTCCTAAATAAAATTTCAATTAATCAAATGTTCCATAATGAAACAAGTTCAACTAATGACATGCCTTGATTTTAAAAAGGAAAGAGAAGAAAAATGTGTTAACCAAAAAATAAATAAAAGGGGAGACATGAATGGGAAATGACTAACATATAGGGGTAATAAAGGAAATGTGCGATTTATGAAGTCAGCAAATTTCACTTACATTTGCAGCTCATTTCGCATCGTTGTTCGAAAAATCCCAAACCCCCCCCCCCCCCCCCCCCCCCCCCCCCCCCCCCCCCCCCCGAGGCTCGAGAGAGAGAGAGAGAGAGAGAGAGAGAAACAAACTCGGGCACACTCAGTGAGTCAGAGCCCAGAAACAATAAAAACAGACAAACAAGAAGCTCCTCTTCCATCTCAACCTTGAATCTCACCCTTATCGACTCCATGAGGGAGGTGTCGTTGCCCTAAAACGATAGCGCCTGCTCTCTCCCACGAAAAGATGGCCCAAAAGCTCGAGCAGCAGCTCAGGGAGGTGGGATCGAAGCTCGAGACCCATCATTCTTCCAAAGACGCTCTCGTCAAGCTCTTAAAGGTTTTGCATTTCTCTAATTCCTTATTTTGTGTACCCAATTTCGCTTCTCTTCCAAGTTATTTCTCAAAAATTTCTCCTGTTTCGAGAAATTGACGCTCTGTAAAGTTTAGTTATTTTCTGTTTGGTTGCTAAGAAACCGGTGAAAAGAAAGCGAAAGCAAGTATTAGAAATTTTGAGTTCCGTTTACTATTTCTCTTTGCTAATTTCTTCCTTGACACTGAAATTCTCGGCTACTTGATATAAATTAACTAGTTCAATTAGGGTTTAATCACCAATGAGGAGATTAAACATAGTTAGCCTTAAGATTTCAAATTATACTTCTTTTTCGGATTTTAGGGATTCAACCGAGTGTTCAGAGTGAAATTTCTCTGTTTAGAAGTTTTAATTTTCTTAAATTTGAACAAGTTCTGGATAATTGCCCTGATTTAGGGTTAATATTCATGCCTTCGTGCTGTGTGGCTTTAGTGGTGGCTAGTTATGTCTGGAAGCGGCACATGTTTAGATGCGAAAGAAGTGAGTGGAAGAAACAAAATTGGGATTCCAAGTATTATATTCACTTGTGAGAATGCTCTAGATTTACTAGTGGGAAGATTCCAGAGTTTCTCGATAAACTGGGAAAAAGTACAGGACTGGCAATGAAGTTAAATTATTCTCATGATTTGTTAAATTTAAGCACTTCTGATAAATAAACAGTTTTGCTAATTGTTTTGCAATGTGCCAACTTTCAGTCCAAATGTGAAAGCAAATTGTACTCGATCTATGTGATAATTATTTCAGTGATCTAATGTAGTTAGAGGTTTGAACTTGGTAATATTGGAAACTGGAGAATGGCGTTGCACTTAAGAGGATCTTGATAGCTTTGTCAATAAGGTTTGCTCTCAAAATTATAGTTGCAGTGGCGCACTGGTGCTTGGTAAAGCTAGTGATGCAATTACAATGACTTTTGACTAAACGTTCTTTTATGTCTCATTGGAAATTTTATCCTGTGTTTGTGTACGGTTCTTTTAGTTTACTAAAAATTTGACTTTGTATATAGCTAGTAGTGGAACAGAAATATAGGTTCTTTATTCCAAATTGCAAAATGATTATAAGACTCATTGAAATTTCTATGTTATTTTGTATTTTCTCATGATGGTAAGAATAGATCTTTATGATTTTATTTTTTATGTTAAGCCATTGTTTTGCTAATTAATGTGTTGGAATTTTTGAGTTTTAAACGATACTCTAAACACTCTTCTAATAATCAGTATATGGATGCGTATAGTTGCTTGACTTGTGTACTTCACATGAAAAGTTAGGTTTAATTTATGCTTCTATTAATGATTATTTCCTTCCAACTTGCAGCAAGCTGCATCATGTCTTTCGGACTTGGATCAATCACCTCCAGCGTCTACGTTGGAGTCAATGCAGCCTTTACTTAATGCAATTGTCAAGCCAGAGCTGTTGAAGCATCAAGATAGAGACGTCAAGCTTCTAGTTGCAACCTGTATTTGTGAGATAACTCGAATTACTGCACCTGAAGCTCCTTATAGTGATGAAGTGCTAAAGGTGCATTTATTTTATTAAGTCAACTGGTTAAAGGATATACTGTGTTTTCATTTTGTCAATGTGTACTCTCAGTCTCAACTGATTGTTCCGGATGTCTTTGCAGGACATATTTCACTTGATCGTGGGAACTTTTAGTGGATTGAAAGATACGAGTGGTCCATCATTTGGTAGAAGAGTACTCATTTTGGAGACTCTTGCCAAATATAGGTCATGTGTTGTAATGTTAGATCTTGAATGTGATGATCTGGTGAATGAAATGTTCAGTACATTTTTTGCGGTTGCCAGGTTCGTTTTTTTTGTTTCTTTAAAATATTTGTACATGAGTTTGAGGAATATCTTGTTATCATATCCTCTATAGCATATGATCATCTCTCTAAGGTGCTCACTTCTTTTCCACTATATTTCATGAGTTAATTTACTTTGATTAAGTTACTTGAACTCTAATCTATGTTGCAATACATTTCCAAGATAATGTCTATAGATCAGTCTGATAATGGGCATCAATTGGTTGGTTATTTTTAAAAATAGCTTTCCTATAAAAGATGGAACAAGGATACAATACTCGAAACAAGAGAACCTTATCACATAAAATGTGAACCCTCTAATAGAAAGTTAACATGGGATACAGCTAGTAGCAAGATATGTTATCTGCTAAAAATGCCCTGGGAGGGGGGTGATTGTTGCTGTTCATTGGTTGACTGAATTTCTTTCTTCTTTCTAAATGTTTATTACCGAAGGTATATTTTCCGCTTCAATTTGATAATTAATGTTTCGAAGTTTGTCATATGCAGAGATGATCACCAAGAAACTGTTTTGTCATCGATGCAAACGATTATGATTGTGCTCTTAGAAGAGAGCGAGGAATTGCGAGATGATCTTTTGTTTATTGTATTGTCTATATTAGGTCGTAATAGAAGTGTAAGAATCTTCTCTATTTTTTGGTCTATTGAATTAATTTTGTAGTTTTTCTGGGTCAAGTTACATTGTGTGCTGACCTTGTGAAATTCAAACACTAGGATATCACTGTGGCTGCTAGGAGGCTTGCCATGAATGTTATAGAACAGTGCGCAGGAAAGCTTGAATCTGGCATTAAACAGTTTCTTATATCATCAATGTCAGGAGACAACAAGTCTGAGAATCATCAGATTGATTACCATGAAGTCATCTATGATGTATATCGATGTGCTCCCCAAATCTTATCAGGAATTGTCCCATACCTAACAGGAGAGTTACTGGTATATACTAATCCAATGTCCGGCATTTCGTCTCTTCATACTACCTGACATGGATATTTTTAGTTTGATGAATAAATTTAAAGTAAAATTTTGAACATGTGCAGACTGATCAGCTAGAAACTCGTTTAAAAGCGGTTAGTTTAGTTGGAGACCTATTTTCTCTGCCAGGATCTACCATCTCCAAAGCCTTTCAGCCAATCTTTTCAGAGTTCTTGAAGAGGTTGACTGATAGAGTTGTGGAGGTTCGCATGTTGGTCCTCCAACATGTCAAGAGCTGTATGCTGTCCAATCCTTTCAGAGCTGAAGCTCCCGAAATAATTTGTAAGTTCTTTGGAGCATTTGAGCTGCATGCTGTCAAATCCTTTCATATCTTACACCTGCTGATTTTGAGCTGGGTTAACGTTTTCTAGCTGCCCTCTGTGACCGGCTATTGGACTTCGAAGAAAAAGTTCGGAAGCAAGTTGTTGCTGTAGTTTATGATGTGGCATGTCATGCCCTGAATTCAATTCCTCTAGAAACTATAAAATTGGTTGCAGAGCGCCTTCGAGATAAATCTGTATATACACTTGTCCCTTTTATCTTCATTTGTGCCCATTTAGTTTATTTCTCCATTTTCTGTAATGCTCCATTTTCCCTTTCTTAGCTACTTGTTAAAACGTATACCATGGAGAGGCTAGCTGAGATATTCAGGGTTTATTGCGCAAAGTGCTCTGATGGTCCACTCCTATCCAGTGATTTTGATTGGATTCCTGGGAAGATTCTGAGATGTTTTTATGACAAAGATTTCAGGTAAGCCCTTCAGGGTTTTGGTTTTTTATAGGAAAGTTTGCGTGGTTCAATATATCATATACACACGCACACACACGCACATCTGTTATATATATTTTTCTGTTTCTATTGTACAGCATTAGCAGTTTGTGCTATTTGGAAAATGTTAGGAGGAACCAAGTAATGATAGGTTGTTCAAGATCTTGATGTATATTTAGTTCATCCCTGTTGTGAGATTTTTTATTTATTTATTTGTTTATATATTTATTAAGAAAATTCTGGCTCACCCCTCTGACCTTGTTTTTGTCAAATGGTTGATTTAGAGATCTATTAACTACTTTTCTATGTGATGATTTTGCTTTTTTTAACCGAAGTTCCTAGATTGAAATTGACTCTGGTTGTAATCTACTGATACTATGCATGGGTTGTCTATCACTTTTGTTGTTGAGATTCAGGTTTTGTCGACTGCAAGTGCAGAAACTCAAATTGTTTACAGTGAATGGTCATGATTGTATTGATGAGCAACACATTAGATTTGTTGTCTATTGGTAGCTTTCATAATATTTTATATTTTGAGGTTTTTCCACCTGCTACCCTCTTTTTGAGTCTGAATGTTTAGCATTAATTTTTGAGCACTTCAATTTTGCAGATCAGATACAATTGAAAATGTTCTCTGTGAGTCTCTGTTCCCTCCAAATTTTTTCGTCAAAGATAAAGTTAAACATTGGGTCAGAGTCTTATCAGGATTTGATAAAGTTGAGGTGAAGGCTCTTGAGAAGATTCTAGAGCAGAAACAAAGGTATGTTGTCAACGCTTGGATTCGATACCGAGTGACGACTTTCAAAAGTCCTCTCAACTTTTTGATCCTGGTATTTGATGATTTGTAAACTGATTTTCAGGGGATTTCTTCTTGGATTGCAGGTTACAACAAGAGATGCAGAAGTATCTGGCACTTAGGCAGATGCATCAGGTTAGCAAATGCTCCGAGTTTGAACTGTGAAATGTCATATGATGTCCCAAGCAAAGTGACTGGTTGTGATTCAAATGCAGGATGGTGATGCTCCTGAGGTCCAAAAAAAAATTCTCTACTGTTTTCGTGTAATGTCACGGTTGTTTGCTGACCCTGTTAAGGCTGAAGAGGGTTTTCAATTTCTTGATCAACTGAAAGATGTAAACATCTGGAAGATTTTAACAAATCTTATTGATCCAAACACTGGCTCCCAGCAAGCTTGCACTTTACGGGTAAGGAGTAACTCACGAATATAATTGTATTGTAGTTTGTTCTTTAATGATAAAAACCAGCAAATATGGTTTGCACTAGTAAGGCAACCCATATCTGAAATCAAAGGCCTCATGCTTTACTCTCATGCTGCCATTGCATCAACATAAAGGGTGTCAGTCTCACTACATTTGACATCTATAATTGTTACACCAACAACTGTAGCTAGTCAATACCCCCACCTCCAGCAGGGCCAAAACACACACACAAAGACAACTAATTTTCTGATTGCTACCTATATGTATTAAACTTCCTATCATATCCTACCTTCATCAGCGCTTGTCTATCCTCAACTCGTAACTTTACAATTCTATGATTAGTTGAGTTTGGAATACTAAACCTGAGTAGCCTAGTATAAGATATGATTTCTGACCCTAATGTTCTCTCAGTTTTCTTATTTTGTAGTAGGACATGGAAACTGCACGTCGATATTGTATTTAAATTGATATTCATCCAAACGTTCCTTATTTGCAGGATGATTTGCTTAGGATTCTGGGTGAAAAACACCGACTGTATGAATTTCTTAGCACTCTCTCAGTGAAGTGTTCTTATCTACTTTTCAACAAAGAGCATGTGAAGGAAATTCTTCTGGAGATTCTTGTACACAAATCTACTGCAGATATGAAATATGTGCAATCTTGCATGAATATTTTGGCAGTAAGGATACAATTCTTACTATCTCTTTTGTAGATAAATATGTAAAATGTTTGCTCTGATTACTATCTGCTCAAGTTAGTAAACCACACTTTTCCCCAGACCTGTGGATTGACAGCTATGTCCCATACTTGTGCGTACTTTTGCTTTCTAGTATGTTTATGTTGTCTGTCAGGGTCAAAATTCTTTATCATTGAGATTGGAGGTTCTTACAATGGTATTATCTTTGGCCTAATATATGATAGTTAGCAAGAGTTTCCGGTTTCATTCTCCCAAAATTTAATGTTATTTGAGCATTTTCAAGTCTAAATTTCGAATTCTTCTGTAATGTATTTTCAGATTCTTGCACGCTTTAGTCCATTATTACTCAGTGGGACAGGAGAAGAACTAGCAAATTTGCTTAACGACGATGATGAAACAATAAAAGAAGGGGTTCTGAATATTTTAGCTAAGGCTGGTGGTACCATCCGGGAGCATCTTGCAGTGTCATCAAGGTTCACCTGTTGGAATTTTAAACTATTACGCTATTCCCCTTGTATTGCTCATTGTTGTCCTATATTTATCTTGTATTTATCTTGCAGTTCCATAGACCTTGTATTGGAAAGGTTGTGTTTGGAGGGCAGTCGAAGACAGGCAAAGTATGCTGTACATGCCCTTGCAGCAATAACAAAGGACGATGGACTTAAATCACTCTCTGTTTTATACAAGGTTTAAGATTAGGGTTACTTTATGTGCACAATTATATCCTCTTAAGTTGTATAATAGTAAGATAATGTGAGCAGTTGGGAAGTTGATATTTCTCAATTTGCAGAGCCTTGTGGATATGTTGGAGGAGAAGACACATTTGCCTACTGTACTACAATCTTTGGGGTGTATAGCTCAGACTGCAATGCCAGTTTTTGAAACTAGAGAGAAGGAAATTGAAGAGTTTATAGTTGAAAAGATCCTAAAGTGCAATAATGTATGCCTCTCTAATTCACTGCACTTGTGATATATCTTGAATTTAATGACATGTTGATAAATTGTTTTCTGGCATATGGATGCTTTACTTTTCAGAAATCAGACAACAATAAAAATGCATCTTGGGATGACAAAAGTGAGCTTTGTTTGCTAAAGGTTGGTCAATTATGAGAGATTTTTTTTTAATTTTTGTTTACCGTATAGAACTGTGTGGGTTTAATTTCATCGTTCATATTTTATCCTCCAGAAGGAATTAGGTAACTTGTCCAGGATATAATAGTGTAAACAGTGACCCCTTTGATGCAATACCTTTTTGCATGCTCCTTATACATGGGGTTGCTCTTTCATTTTTTTTTTCTTTTTTTTGAATTGTAGATATACGGGATAAAGACATTAGTGAAAAGTTATTTGCCTGTCAAAGATGCTCATGTTCGCTCTGGCATTGATGGTCTGCTGGAAATCTTAAGAAACACACTTTCTTGTGGAGAAATATCAAAAGACATAGAAACAAGGTAAGTTCAAAATTGTACATTTCCTGGTTCTGGTTGAATCAGTTTGATCAATCTACTTCAGTTCGTTGTCTGTAATATTATATGAGGCATCAAATTTCATGTAAAGTTTTTGTGATTTACAGTTCAGTTGACAAGGCGCATTTGAGGCTTGCTTCTGCAAAGGCGGTTCTTCGTCTGTCCAAGCACTGGAATCATAAGATACCTGTTGATATCTTCTACTTAACCTTGAAGACTTCGGAGGTGGAGTTTTTCCTCATAATATTTTCTGTATTACTTGCTGTATTTTTGTTTTTGTTCTGTTTTTCGTAGTACAAGTACTTGATTGTCATATTCATACAACTAGATGTCTTTTGTTTGTCTTTATTAATTTGTTTATTATTTTTGGTCTTGTAGATTAGTTTCCCTCAAGCTAAGAAAATTTTCCTGAACAAAGTTCATCAATACATAAAGGACCGGCTTTTAGATGGAAAATATGCTTGTGCATTCTTTTTTAACACATCTGGATCAAAGTCAGTGGAGTTTCAAGAGGTATCGATACTAGGGTTGATTCATTCAGATTAATTATCCTTGTTTTAGCGTGTTTATTGGCTGAAGTTTGTACTTTGTTTGTAATGGCAGGAGAAACAGAATCTCGCAGACATTATTCAAATGTATCACCAAACAAAGGCACGGCATCTCTCTGTGCAGCAATCTGATGCTAATTCATTGACTGCTTATCCGGAGTACATCCTACCATACTTAGTTCATGCCCTTGCACATCATTCTTGTCCTAATATCGATGAATGCAAGGATGTGAAAGCATTTGAGCCGATATACCGGTACTTTATCCTGACTTAGATGAATTTATAGATACTTTCTATATGAAACCAGAGCTGAAATGATTGAGAAAATGAGGTGGAATTATTCTATATCTGTAGTTAAATAATCTCTTGCCATTATTTTATTGTTAATGCTCATTCTCACCAAGTTGTCATTTTCTGTATTTGACAGGCAATTGCACTTATTTCTGTCTATGTTGGTGCATAGAGATGATGATGTCAAGTCAGAATCTAGTAGCAACGTTGAAAAGGAGGACATTTCTGCCATAATCTCTATCTTTCAAAGTATCAAGTGCTCTGAAGATATATATGATGCAACAAAGTCAAAGGTTGAGTGTTAAACTTATTGTTGATATTCAATCATCGACCCCTTCCCCTGTTTCAAGCTTACTTATGGGATACTTTGAAATATGCAGAATTCACATGGTATTTGTGACCTTGGGCTGTCAGTTACCAAGCTCTTATCCCCAAAGGAGAATGATTTACAAGGATTGCCTGCATCAATTCCTCTGCCTTCAATGTTGTACAAACCATATGAGAAGAAAGAAGGAGATGACTCTGTGGTAAGGGTTCTCTTTTCCTTTTTAAGTCTTTTGCTGGATAAGGCAGGTAATGATCAAGAGCAGGTGCCTTGCCTATGTGTTGGGCATGCGGTGATAGACTTTAGTTTCAGGAATGAGAGATTAAACCCACATTTTAGACTTGAAAGTGGACTATTTCTTGCTTATGTACAAGAGTTGAGAACTCAAAACAAAATGACTTAAAAAGAAGAAAAGAAAAAAAAACTTAATCATTTTACAGAATGAGTCACTTTCCATAATATGTGAATGACCCAGCCTGATTAAGATAGTCTAAAGCTTTGTGCTATACTACTTGAGTTAAACCAACATTAAGTTTTTCTTGAAATATTTGGCTATTTTTGGTCATATGCTCAATTTTTATTATATCAATTTAATGCTTGTTTTTGATAGGCCAGCGAAGGGCAAACGTGGTTGGCCGATGACAGTGTGCTGACTCACTTTGAATCTCTTAAGTTAGAGTCTAGTGAAACGGTATGTTATGATACCGAAGAACACTTGCACTTTCTTGAAATATGCTGTGATATTTGGTACATTGACCTTTTAGTAACTGGTGCACTGTTTCTTTCATCACAACAGGGAGTTTCAGAGATTGCTGAAGATGAGCTTCTGAAAGATGGTGAAAGAGATGGAGGTGAAGTGCCTTTGGGAAAAATTATAAAGCGCTTAAGATCTCAAAATTCCAAGGCTAAAAAGGCGAAAAAGAACAAGGCATCATCAGCTGATGCAGAGAATGCTGAAAATAGTGTTGATATATTGAAAATGGTCAGGGATATAAATTTGGATAATTTGGAAAAACCTTCTAAGTTTGAGTCAAGCAATGGTCATGGAAATCTTCCAAGCAAGAAATCAAGAATGGATCTAAAGCACGAAAAGGAAAACAAAAGAAAATGTACTGAGGCAACATCCGTCCCTGTTCCTAAACGTAGGAGGTCATCATCCACTCACAGTGCCTTCAGATCACCTAGAAGCACTTCCAAGTCTCCTCTAAGTGCTTCACTAGACGATGTAGACAATGTAAGAATTCTATCATTCAATCCATCTGCATGAATGCTATGATTCAGCCCAGCTCTGAAAATAAAATGTCTATGCAGAGAAAACTGTTTCAAGGCACCGAGTCAGATTTGTTGGTTTCATGCTTCCGGAAGAATGCTACCTCTTCGTCACAACGTAAAGGCAGAGCCTCTGACCGTGGTCATAATGATGAGGCAAATGAAGTTGGAGAAGCCAGTGACCGTGAAGTGAGTTGGCTTCAACTTTTTTTTATTAAAAATGCATAACGTCATGGTTCTGTTAGCTGTTCAACATCAAACTTATGTTCTACCTTTATTGCAGGAGCCTAATGTACTGAAAGCTGACAAGGATGACCCAAATAATGATCTCAACTCTCCTGCAGGATCCATCAAGAAGCGGAAAAGAAAGAGTATTGCTGGTTTGGCAAAGGTAAGTTGATTTACAACTTCCAATCCTACATCACAGTGGTGACGTCATTAAAACTGGCACATCTCCCTTTATTGTATCATTAGTATGTCGTTTCTGAACTGATGCAGTTTTCTATTTTCATCCTTAGTGCAAATTCAAGGAAAGTGGAAAAGATGTCGAAGACTTGATTGGTTGCAGAATAAAAGTTTGGTGGCCAATGGATAAGCGGTGAGTGCTCTAAAAGATAATATGCAGACACGACATGTAGATTGAAGCTTTCCTTTTTGCTGTTTATTATACCCTAAAACTTTCCCTTTCATTTCTAATTTCCGTCTTACATTAAGCAACTGCAACTATATGATTATGAACTAGTTTATAAGTAAGAACTAGTACATAAGTAAGCACTAGAATACTTATTTGGCTCAATTTAAAATCTACAGATTTTATGAAGGCACAGTGAAGTCATTTGATACGTTAAAGAGGAAGCATGTGGTAAGCTGCTCTTTCTTTCCCCTATCATCTTTTGGATGTATGGATTACCTGTTGTAAATGTGCATTTCAAATAATTTTCACTTGTTTATGTCATACGGAAGATACTATATGAGGATGGAGATGTAGAAGTGCTTCGGTTAGAAAAGGAACGGTGGGAGCTCATTGACAAAGGTCGCAAGCCCACAAAGGTGTGAAGTTTTTATCAAAATTCTCTCTCTAGCTGATAGCGTTCTGCACTTCTACTTTACATTTCCAGTAAAGCAACAGATCCTGACATAATTATGACACATGACACGTTTCCTCATTTGCAGAAGTTAAATTCGTCAAAGAAATCCCCCTCAAAAGAAGTGTAAGTATGGTCTTTCTGATGCAAGCGTGTAGGTTATTTGGTCTTCAAAGTGATTTGCAAAATGTTTCTGGGGAATCTTTGTTAGCATTGAATGCGATAGTGGTGTTGATGTCTATGGTATGCCATTTTCATTTTCTTCAATTTTATCATTACAGGTCCCCTGGTCAAAAGAATAAGCGCGCAGGTGGTTCGCATGAGAACAAAAAACCAATTAAAACGTGAGTGAAGTTTGCATCCCTTGCTTATTTGTCTGATTCTTTTTCTTAATAATGAAAATTGTAAACGTGATTGGTCTCTGATTTTCTAGAGTTAAAAGGAAAAGAACACCAAAGAAAAACTCGGGCGGGAAGAAGGGCGTATCAAAAAGAAATCATTGGGGAAGTAGGGACAAAGATAGTTCTGAAGTTTCGAATGATGAGCCCACCCTTACATCTAAAGTTGAAGAAATGGACTCAGGTAAGATTTCTCATCATTTTTCATCTTGATGCCATAGTGCTTTTGGCATATGATATATCAATTTGTTATGGCAATGACATTCGATGCGATGGTGTGGGTAAACCTGTAAGAATTCTGACATGTAATCAAATGTAACGAGTCCACGTTTTGTTTGCGTATCTATTTTGTATGGCTGATGCATGTGAACTTCCCAGCCAGGCGGCCACTAGGAAGATATTTTTCTTGGCTTGTCTGAAAACAATTTCTTTTGCAGGTAGTTCAGAAGAGAATGCTGAAAATGTGGATGAGAACGTGACAGATGAGGGGGAATCTGACGTGGAAGTGAAATCTGTTTCTGAAGGAAAACGGTTAAAAGATGCAGAAGAAAGTCCACATCATACCGAGGAATCTGCTGAAGAGAAACCTGGTTCCAAAGGGAGCCCTGCTGAAGACATGGACACTATCCCACAAGATGCAGAAAATGGAAATGAGGATATGCAACACTCAGAAGAGAAAGAAGCAGATGAACTAAGTGGAGGGTCAAGAGAGGTTAACGAGGAAGATCCGTCAGATTCTGAAGGGATTCAAGAAAAAGATGATATTTCTGGCAGTTCCTTGAAACAGGGGAAATCCCATGTAGAGCCTTCAAGTCTTTCTGATGCTGGGGATGACGAACTTTCTGATGATGAGCCTCTTGTACTCGCCTCCAGCCTTGCTTTTTAACATGAAGAATTTAGTGGATTTAAAGTTAAATTCTAGGTTTTAATTTTGTTTTTCTTGTGTGCCATGGATGCAGAGCAAGTGGACGCAACGAGTAGTGAGAAAAGGTTCAAAGCCAGTGGGATAAGTGGTTGAGCCACTTTGTACGGCTTTACCTTGGCTTGGCTGCAGGGCTGTGTGTAATCTGTGCTGTTTCCATTAGGCGTGGGCGGTGAAAGAAGAAGAATGAAGAATGAAGAAGGGTGGCCGGCAACATTCATGTAGAATGTAAAAATGACAGCGTAGGCATGTAATATCCATCCCACTGACTGTAGGTGAAGAAGTGTTAAAAAGCTTGTAACATTTTGGGCATCATTTAGCAAGTGACAGCACGGACGGACTGTACGTACTAGACTTGGTAGTGGTTAGCTGATAGATTTTGACATGGGATTCATGGGCTCTAGTCTAGTCTAGTCTAGTCTAGTCGACGCTAGTTTACCGCCACGATTTGTGTTTTAATGTCCCTGACATGTACAGTAGGGTTTTATACGTGGGATAATTGTTGGTTCTGTTTGTGTTATTCTTGCTTGAATCCTAATAACACCCGTGGAAGTGATAATTGGAGAGTTATATTTTGTGCATTTGCTGCTTCTCGAGCAGTTAATTACCTGTTGTCGTTGTTGATGGGTTTCACGTGGGCGTAGGTGGATTCATTTTTTCTGATGAGGTTTGGTTGCAGAGTTGGAGATTGGTGAGACAGCGCAGAGCCTCGGGCAATTCAGCTGGGAAAATATTTGCAGTTGAGATTTTTGGTCAAAGTAACGTATCTTTGCAGTGGCCAAAGAAAGAGTCAAAGACTAAAGAGCATTGCAGTAATAATAGACTAAGCCTTGATTAAACTAATCTAATCTTAATATCTTTGTTTCTTGTGATGCACGTGCAATTGTGGATCGGAGAGGAGGGTTCACAACTTCACATGCACATGGGCATGCAAATTCTCTGTTGAACCATGTAAATTCTTGACCAACTCTACTCGCCCATTCACACCTGTCTACTAGTTTAATACTGCCGTCACCGCCACTCCCAACCAAATGTTATTTTCTTTTCCCAAGAACACGATAATTTATTTTCTTGTATTTATCTCAATTACAATAATAAAGATTTAAACTTCAGCAGAGAAAAATGGGGGAAAATACGAGAAATAGAAATTTCGAAAGATAAATACTGAGT
This sequence comes from Pyrus communis, assembly GCF_963583255.1. Lineage (NCBI taxonomy): Eukaryota > Viridiplantae > Streptophyta > Magnoliopsida > Rosales > Rosaceae > Pyrus > Pyrus communis. The sequence continues at coordinate 30,652,533 of NC_084805.1, forward strand.
CAAGAGTCAGCTCATCGGACGGTCTCCACTCGTCAATCGGATTAGAGCAGGTGTTGCTTGAAAGGCACGTGCCTGCGTTAATCCAGTGGGCGTCCGAGTGCCTAAGTTTGGCGGTGAATAAAGGCAGAGGGAAAGTGGGGGAGGGCCATAAAGTCCAATTCCAAGAAATAATTGGGAGAATTCGATATTAGTTCTCCTTGTAAATCCTTGAAAAATAAATCTCTCCTGCCTGAGTGCCTGGTAAGTCAAGTGCTGTTACGTGACTCTCCTTCTTTCTTTCTTTCTGTCTCTCTGTCTTTGGTTTTTGCTTTTCACGATATGCTTCTAAGCTACTGCACCTGTTCCCAGATATGATCCTACATATTAATTATTTTTCTTTTCTTTTTCTTTTTTTAGTTTAGTTTGTTGAGTGAGTGAGTGGTGGCTAATGGCTATTCTTTTCTTGCAATTTTTTGGTTTTGCTGCCTTTGAGTTTCTTGGTAATAATATCGATATAAAATATGAGATAGATTATCTGGTTAATCTGGTTATTGGTTGCTAAATCTAGCTTCTTTTTTCCTCTTCTGTTTTTAATTTTCTGCATCGTCTCCGTCTTTTATTTTCACACACAAGTCAAGTGATTTATACGTATATTATTTATGGGTTTTATTTTATGTGATCGATCTAAGATATTCTCGAATAATCACACAATTTTTCTCTAGTCCAAACCCTTTTGCATTACCTTAAATTAAATAAATTGTCAAGCCAATGTTATGTGGAATTGTTAGTAACTGCGCCTTTTCGTTCACTGAGTTTTTGTCCTTCTTCTTTCACAAATATTCTGTGAGGTTCCGTGGAAATTGTTTGCATTTTGTAAATGTTTTGGTTGAATGCCCTCTGGATGGATGAATGCTGGGTTTCTTTTAAGGTTGGGTTGGGTACTTGGGAAGTGCAAAAGAGCATAATTAAGTAATATTCATTGCGTGGTGGTGTTCTCGTGCATTTTCTTTTCAAACTTGAAGGGGTTAAATATGTCTGAGTCATGTGCAGAAGTTGGCAAATTTCTGGAAAGTGGAAAGGAAGTATGGCAGATTCATTGGGTTTGATAAAAGTTACAGTCGTGCAAGGGAAAAGACTGGTCGTCCGGGATTTCACGAGCAGCGACCCTTATGTTGTTGTCAAGTTGGGCAATCAGGTAACGAATTTGCTGTCCTTCTTCTTTCTCAACTGTTTTTATGAAGATCGTAGTTATGCTTTAATACTATGCAACCCCGCACGCGCGGAGACACAGATCCTTGTTCACAGACACACGGGATTTTCAGGAACTTCACTCTGAGCTGAAGTGCATTGGATTGTCTTCAGGGGAATTTGTGTAGCTGTCCTCATAGGCTTCCTTGATAAAGACCTGTCTTTATATTCCAGGGAGGATGAGTGTCAGTTTCCCTTTTAACTGACATTGGATCAAATTTCCTACAAAGGATGTTGAATGAAGGCAAAGTTATCTTCAATGCTTAATGAACTAGATCAAAAGATTCTGTTGATATGATTACGATAACGAAAGGGCTACCTCGCTTCTTTATTGTTTAGCCCTTCAACTGGAAAGATGTTAGTTTTACAAACTGACTGAGAAACTTTGATATTTCACCCAGTCTTTACTGTAGCCAGAATAATATTTGAAACTCGATGCATGATTCCTTCTTATAGTTTTTCAAGAGATCAAATTACTGAAATTGATGGTATTAAGGAGATTGTGCTTTGTTCTTCAGAAATAAACACATGCTAATATTATACTTGTTTTTCAATCACTCACACTTGAGTGATCTGCAGAATTGGAGTATCCTATTGTCTATGCTTCAAATTTCATGTATTGGGTTTTCATAGTTCAGGCATAACTCTAGATTAGAATATCATTTCAGCGTTTCTTTGAGGGGCCTGTTTGTAAACAGGCTTATAGTATCTTACATATTAATTACTTTGGATGTGAATAAAGTTGTTTTACAATAAAAGTTTGAACCTGGAAGCGGCTCGTTAATATTATCTGCACCAGGTGGCAAAAACCAAGGTTATCAACAGTTGCCTCAATCCAGTTTGGAATGAAGAGCTAAGCTTCTTCCTTAAGGAGCCTATTGGAGATCTAAGTTTGGTAAGTTAGGCATTTGAATTTGATGGTAGCCAGTTCTTCTGATGAGCTTAATAGATTATGTTATGTTGTTTGGTAGAAGCCTGTGTTTTACCAAAATTAGACCATTAATTTTCCTTAATTTGTATGTATTTCGTTGTTTCAGTTTTGGTTTGAGTCCAGTTCATTTGTTTTCTATTTTTCAGGTTTTATAATGTTCACTGTTGTTTTAAAATCAACATTCCCGAGTAATTTGCTAGTGATTGATTATATAATTGGTGAAAATAACTTTGGAAATATTATTGCCATTACTACTCTTTTAGGCTTGTACGACATATGACTGAAGTGATTTTTCCATAGGAAGTGTTCGACAAAGACTTTCTGAAGACGGATGATAAGATGGGACATGCTCACCTCAGCCTTCAGCCTATAGTCTCCGCTGCTAGATTGAGACAGATTTTGCGTGTTTCTTCTGGTGAGACAACATTAAGGAAGGTTGTCCCAGACGGTGAAAACTGCCTAGTTAGGGAAAGCTCCATCACAAGTGTAGACGGTGAGGTGGTGCAGAGTGTTTGGTTGAGGCTTTGTGATGTTGAGTCAGGGGAAATCGAGCTGAAAATCAAGTTACCTAATGCGCCGGTTGCGCAGTGCGGAAGTTAGGGTTGGCTTAGGTGTAGACCTCTAAGAAAGGGGAGAAGAATTGAATCTTTATAGCATGGTCATTTTCTGTTGCAACTCCTCTAGGAATGCCAAGGAGATTGACAATGTAGTGGTATGAATTTGTACTAGCTCAAGGGGGAGTGGGTTGTTTCAACTTCTGAAGACTCGTTAATTTGGAATCCTGTGCATGTATGAATGTATTGTAGGTTTTATGGATAATGGTGTTATCCAATTCTTCTTTAATTATGTAGAAACTCAATTTTTCATTGTTTACTCGACTGATCTGAAAAAACTATTGCAAATGCAAATGTGAGATCAGGCCAGTTGCTCAAGATAGTATACTCGTCTCTTCGTTCGGGTTCGAATCCACTCCTCTAATATAGAGTAGTATATAGTATAGTTTTGTGAAGAAGATAACATAGAAGAGTTCAGAATTTATTATTATTATTATTATTATTCTTTGTAGTGAAAATATTGTTGTTTTGTGACGAAGTAAAAAAGAAAAAAAAGTAGAATAGTTTTGAAGACCTAACCCCAATAAGTTGAAGGAACACGTTTGGCCCGTTTAAGTAACTCCAAAAGGTTTCGCCCATTCCATATGGCCCTCTATCATATTAATAAGGGATGTCGTATTTGGGATTGGCGCGTAAATCGTAGTCGATGAGTTTGAGGAGGCTGAAAGTGACGGTGGGTGAACCGGCGAGCCCAAACCCTAACGTCGACGGTGACGATACCATCAAGGCCAAAAGGCAGACGGTGGGTCTGGGCAATGGAAGCGAAGTTGTGTTCATACCAAGACTGATAAGCTTCGATCAGGCTTGGAAATGGTTCGATTACCTCGACACCCAAATCGCTTGGACCCGACCCACCATTCGTGTCTTCGGCCGCTCCTGCCTCCAGGTTTCTCTCTCTCCCTCTCTCTCTCATGTGTTTTGCGTATAAATATGCCTTCTTTCTTCTAACAATTATGTTATCTTGGTATTGTGGATTGTTCAATTCTTGTTGCAAGATGATTAATGTGGGAATTTATGATGGTTTGCAATACGGTGGGAATGCTGTTTGGAAGTTGGGTTAAATACTGTTTATGATTCTATATGCCTTGAGGAAGGGTTGATCGAATTGAAATTTGGACCCAATTAGTTTGTTGGTAATTTGGTTTGCAGCCTAGAGATACATGTTATGTAGCAAGCCCAGGACTTCCCCAGTTGGTTTACAGCGGGTACCAGCCTCGTGCCTATTCATGGGATGATCATCCTCCGCTTAAACAAATCTTAGAAGCGGTAATACGATTCATTATCATAATAAATCCCACCATTATGGTACCGTGGCTCATCATGTGTTCGTTTACCTTGCTTAGGTCCATAAAGCTCTTCCTGGAAGCAGTTTTAATAGCTTGCTCTTGAATAGGTATAAAGGTGGTAATGACTATGTTGGCTGGCATTCTGATGATGAGAAGCTTTATGGTTCTACTCCTGAAATTGCATCCTTAACCCTTGGATGTGACCGTGAATTCTTCTTGAAGAAGAAGAAACCCAGTAAAACAGTCCAAGGTATGATCAACTGTTTTCTCAATTTGTTACTTAACCTAGTTTTCATTGTTTTTGTTATGGTTTGTTCATTTCGTAGGGACTGTTGACAGTTAACTACACATATAGCCACAAAAGTATTATCCGCAGCAGCTTTCCATATGCACGACTAGAAGCCTAGGACCCATTTGAATAACTGTCACCGTAATTTTTATGAAATAACATAAAACTTGTGGTGTAAATGCCAGAGAGAAGAGACGAGCAAGAACCTGCTAGTAAGCGCATAAAGAGGAATCATGCTGATCAGCACTCTTTCATGCTTAAGCATGGATCACTTTTGGTGATGAGAGGTTACACTCAAAGGGATTGGATGCACTCGGTGCCTAAGCGGTCAAAAGTAGAGGCAACTCGTATTAACCTCACCTTCAGGTGTGTTGTCAGACTGATTATAGCCTATTATAGGATTAAAAGGAGAGTATTTGTTCATCTTGCTCTTTCTTTTATGCATTTGATGCAGAAATGTTGTTGAAGAACCTGGTGCAACTGCGGCTATGTAACTTCACCACATCGGTGCTTTGTCCTAAAGGAAGAATGTAGAGCTGATTTCTTGGTCTTTTTGTTCTTTTGGGGCCTTGTATGTTGGTTGGTTGTGAAGGTTGTGGATGTCTTGTCTGTACCAGTTCAGTTGGTATGTGCTCGTATGTATGTTATATTTCTTTGGGGTAAAACAGGATTTACAATTCTCTGTTAATTGCTTGGCTGGTAAGGTCCTTTGCCCTTGTGAGTGAAAGAGTGCGGTAGATAAAGCTTGTTATGAGTCTTGTTGTAGTGTGAGAGTGCTGATATATCTTGAAGCAGGTACCATTGGGTTCTATATGTCAGACGTTTTGACTCTGGAGTTCCTATTTGACCTCTCTTCTAATTTAAGTGCAAATGAAAATGTCAAAATCAGCGTGACCAAATAAATAGAGGAGGAAGGATTGACATATTCATGTTTGATTGATGCGTTTCCAAGTATTTCAGAGATGAAGCAGTGCAATGCTATTAGTTTTAGTTGTGGGGTGCCTAACATCACTGCATGATCTCGACTGCAATAATTTGTCTGTAAATTTCTGGTTTTTTTCTTTCGCTCGAGTGTAAATTTCTAATCCAATCTTAATATAATCTAATGATTATTGATAGAAAAGTGAAAGATAAAAAAATCCAATAACCAAACACAGAGACAAAAAAGTGGAAAAAAATGAAGGCTGCCCAACTTGGGAGTGGGGTCAGGAGTGGGTGATGTTTGCGGTTCCCGGCGTAGAAAGATAAAATTCTGGGCTGAAAAACTGATGATAAACATCCAGCAAAACAGGCAACGATAGTGATGACACCATGAGCATGGGTGGCGCAAGTCAGAAGAAAAAGACAAAGGAAGGTCGGTCACGACTCACGTCATTAATTAAATCAATTAATTACTTTAAAACGATAAACTCGAACAATCATCAATCATCAATCATGCTCATGGGATAATCTTCTTCTTCTTCTTCTGCGACCCAACCTTACGAGGCACGTACTCTCTCTCTCTCTCTCTGTTCATTTGCAATTGCAACGGCGATCCTCCGTCGCTCATGGCTCCTCCATCTTCTTCTGATCCTATTCATCCTCGAGGTAAAGTAAAACCCCCCTCTTTCCTTCCCTCCCTCTCTAACTGCGCTGCTTCAATTTTCCATTTCTTCTTGTCTCTTTTTTTTTCCTTCTGATTTGGGGGGGACGTTGTTTGCTTGTTTGTTCAGATGTGTGTATAGTGGGAGTCGCCCGCACGCCCATGGGTGGATTCCTTGGCTCCCTCTCCTCTTTCTCTGCTACCCACCTCGGCTCTCTAGCTATTCAATGTCTGTCTAACTTCTCTCTCTCTCTCTCTCTCTACTTTTTCTGCTATTAGATTTATTATTGTTTCGATCAACTGTAATAAAATACATGGTTAGGTGCTCTTAAGAGAGCAAATGTGGATCCTTCCCTTGTGCAAGAGGTCTTCTTTGGGAATGTTCTAAGCGCCAATCTTGGCCAAGCTCCTGCCAGACAGGCTGCTCTCGCTGCCGGCATCCCCAACTCTGTCATTTGCACCACCATTAACAAAGTTTGTGCTTCTGGGATGAAATGTTAGCTCCCCCACTCCCTTAATTTGTTTATTTCTGTCACTTGTGATCTTCGTCACTGTCACTGATCCCTGGCGGGGTATTTCTTTGTTCAGCCACAATGCTTGCAGCACAAACCATCCAGCTGGGTCTCAACGATGTCGTTGTCGCTGGTGGCATGGAAAGCATGTCCAATGCCCCTAAATATCTACCAGCTGCCAGGTTAGCCTTTTTCTCATTTCCTTATTGTTGTGTCTACCAGCTACTGAAAAATTAAGATATTTGTAAGTCTCATGATTAGGGGACTTTAAGTAAAATCTTGCAATCCATCTTCCACTCGAAGGGCTTACACTCATGTTGGTGCGGTTCAGTGTGCTCCTAAATATACCTAATTTGTGTTCGTGGCTCTAATTTGCAAACAGGCAGGGGTCTCGATTAGGACATGATACCATTGTCGATGGCATGCTTAAAGATGGTCTTTGGGATGTCTATAACGACTTTGGAATGGGAGTTTGTGCAGAAATATGTGCTGATCAACTTTCCATATCAAGGGAAGAGCAGGTAGGGTCTCTCTAGAGATTGACCCACTAAATTATATTGATGCATTTCATCCTTAGGTGTTCTGCAATCAAATAAATTTATCTGAGAGATGGCTTTTCTTGTACTTGTGGCCACATCAGATTCATAAATTTCTGTGCTTAGTGTGCTTAGAAAACAGACTGCTTAATCCATCAACATTGGAACTGTAAAATCTTACAGTTCAGTGTATGTATTTTGACATATAATTCCCTTGTCATACTAAGTTTAACTTACTCTTGTCACTATCTCTAAGATTGGGCTATATTAATGCTTCCTTGCAGGACTCTTATGCTATTCAAAGTTTTGAGCGTGGACTTTCTGCGCAAGATGCTGGTCTCTTTAAATGGGAAATGGTTCCGGTGTGATTTCGTACTGTACTAAACAGCAGAAACTTTTCAGCTTATGCTGCAGAAAATGCCAATTTTAACTCTCAATCTTCTGCTGCAGGTTGAAGTTTCTGGGGGAAGTGGAAAGCCTTCCTCAACTGTTGACAAGGATGATGGTTTACAAAAGGTAAGCACAGTAGGTGGGGCATGGGATAAACTTACATGGACTGTGTTTCTTTTAAAGTGATAACTACCATATTTTACTTTGCAGATCAGAATTGCAAAACTTTTCGAGTTTTAGTGATCAAAGTATATTACCTATATCTTGATTTCAACTAAATGTTGTAGATTTTCTTGACAAGGAAAGTGGGGATTTTAAATTGGTTGAACTTCAATATCTGGTTGTAGTGAGTCAAAATTCTACCTCTTCCAACCACTTTGTTCTCCCCCTCATTTGACAATTAACATAACTTTTGAACTTTAATTTCATGATTTTGGAGGTCTACAAAAATTTCATTCCTGTATTATGATTTCATTTTTCAGCATCAAAATATCAAATGCACTTCCATTGTCATATGTTTTATCTGCCTTTTGCTAGTTTGATGCTGCAAAATTAAAGAAGCTTCGACCAAGTTTTAAGGAGAATGGGGGTTCTGTTACTGCTGGCAATGCTTCTAGCATAAGGTCTCTCTCTCTCTCTCTCTCTCTCTCTCTCTCTCTCTCGCTCTCTGGTGCTTATCTCATTTTTAACGAAGCATAATGGGTTCTGTTTTTCTTGGGCAGCGATGGTGCAGCTGCACTAGTGCTAGTGAGTGGGGAGAAGGCACTTCAACTTGGGTTACAAGTAATTGCTAAGATTAAGGGATATGCTGATGCAGCTCAGGTAGTGACATGCCATTTCTCATTTATCTTGGTTTGGTGGAGTCCAACTTGTTTTGATGCTAAAACAAGATTGTCTGGACAGGCGCCTGAATTATTTACAACTGCTCCAGCCCTTGCACTACCAAAAGCTATTTCAAATGCTGGTTTGGAGGCTTCTCAAATTGATTACTATGAAATCAATGAAGCATTTTCAGTAAGAACACATGCTTTTCTACTTTGATACATCTTTTCTTTGATTTATTTAGCATTTTCTGAAAACAAATACTTTTTAACGCTGCAGGTAGTTGCTCTTGCCAATCAAAAGCTGTTGGGCCTTAATCCCGTGAGTCTTTAATGCAAAGTTATTGAAATCAAAATTGATATGGTGCACTCTGAACTCTCAAAACAGGTCATTTATTTATTTTCACAATTCGTCTTTCTTATGAATTCAGGATAGAGTTAATGCCCACGGTGGAGCTGTATCTTTGGGACACCCGTTAGGATGCAGTGGAGCTCGTATCTTGGTCACATTGTTAGGGGTAAATCAAGGATTTGCTTATTTCTCTCATGTGATTGTTAATTTTCGTGAGTGTCCCTTAATTAAAGAGTAACGTTGTTGCAGGTACTGAGACATAAGAATGGGAGGTATGGGGTTGGTGGCATATGCAACGGGGGAGGGGGGGCATCTGCTCTTGTTCTTGAGCTCATGTAAGACTTTTACATTTGGTAAGGCGTATGCTCGATTCAAATTGAATAGTGTCTTGTTCTTTCCAATTCCACTGGCTGCTAGTGCTATAACAATTGCCGATGTTTGTCCCCTTTTGATGTGTACCTCTGAATTTTCTACAACCTTAACGAGTAGAGGAATCAAATCACTAAGGTAGTAGTTTTGATGTTGCACCTGCAGGCCAATAACTTGGCAGGTGGGACCGTCTTTGTTATGAATGACGCCGTCATCATCATCATCATCATCATCAGAATGTTGTATAAGGTGTTTTAACTTTGTTTCGCAGCAACAGAGGTTTGTAATTGTAATTTGTATGTCAGTAATTGATGCTTGAAGAAAGAAAATAGGGATATGCCCTATATTCCTCACTGGGTTCTTTTTGTTCTATCCTTGCATTCTACGTATGGAGTATGGTATATGAAACTACAGAGAATCAAAACCTTTTGTCCAACCCTTATACTACATTTTTATTACCAAGTCTGCTGTGCAGCGAAACAAGCACCAAATAGGGTTTAGAATTGTGTTTTTTAGAAAATCACAAAATTGTTTTTAAAAAAAAAAAATCATAGATTTTAAGTTTTAACCCCACATTTTTTTAATACAGATTTTTTATTTTCACGAAATATTTTGCATGTGCATCAAGAAATACATTATAAGACATATGGAGAGGTTTTTATTTTTATTGAGCCACAAATGTATTTTAATAGAATATTTAAGCCCAAAAGTAAAATATAAGTGAAAAGTATAGTTACAAGGCCTAAAATATTGTCAAAACAGTTTTCCACCCTAAAAAATATCAATGGAAAGTTTTACATTTACATTCAAAAGTGACTAGACCGTGAGCAATCTAGAATTAATTCACTTATTACTCTACTCGCATTAGTAACAGGAAAAAAGAGTTAAACTATCGTTATATTTTGAAAAATACAATGTTTTATTTTGTCTATTTATATGAAAGTTTTCGGCTAAAATATATTTTATTAAAAATACATTTGTGGCTCAATAAGTGGTAAAATCATTTTCAATTGCCTTATAAAGTTTCTCTTATTCATGACGGAAAATATTTCGCTAGATAAAAATTTTGTAGTTTTCTAAAAAAAAAAAAAAAAAAAAAAGGTGGGGTAACTATCACTGTTTCTAGGCTATTTTGCAAATTTATACAAAATTATCCTAAAATCTTTTTGCTTTCACCTTTACCGCACTATGAGGTTCTGAAATTTATGTAAGAGTTTTGTTAATATCCTTGTAGATGAAGTCCCTTTTCAGAATGTCTTGGTCTCATTGCAATTTTTGTCTTTTTTTTTTGTTTTTTTTTTTAAGATTTCGACTTAAAGATTCAATTAAAATTACATTTATTGCTCAATAAATGGTAAAACGACTTTTAATTACCTTATCAAGTTACTCTTAACCATGATAGAAAATATTTATCAAAAATAAAAATTTGCATTTTTCTAAAAAAAAACGTGGGCATCATGGTTTATAGGCGATTTTGGAAATTTGTAGAAAAATAATCCTAAAACCTTTTTTCTTTCACCGCAACGTGAGGTTTTGAAATTCATGTACAACTTTTTGTGGATGTTGTTGTAGATGGATTCCTGTTTCGGTAATGTTTTTTACCTTACTTCAATATTTGTCTATATACTTTTAAGTTTTCAACTTAAATATTCTATTAAAAATACATTTATAGCTAAATAAAAGGTAAAATAGCTTCCAATTGCCTTATAAAGTTACTCTTAATCATGACGAAAAATATTTCGCTTAGCTAAAAAATTTGCATGTTTTTTTCAAAAAAAAAAAAGCGTGGGCACATCATGTTTCCAGGCCATTTTGCAAATTTATACAAAAATGATCATGTAATTTTTTTGCATTCACCTTCATCGCATTGTAAGGTTTTATAATTCATGTATGAGCTATTGCTAATATTCTTGTAGATGGAGTTCCTTTACGGAATGTCTTGTACGCCACTTCGATTTTTGTCAATTTATTTTAAGTTTATGACATAAAGAATCAATTAAAAATACATTTGTGGCTCAATAAATGGTAAAACAGTTTTCAATTGCCTTATAAAATTATTCTTAATCATGGCGAAAAATATTTCACAAAAATAAAAATTTGCATTTTTCCAAAAAAAAAAAAAAAAAAAAAAAACGTAGGCAAACCGACACGGTTTCTAGGCTATTTTGCAAACTTGTAGAAAAATAATCCTAAAATCTTTTTGCTTTCAACGCAACGTGAGGGTTTGAAAATTATGTATAACTAGGCTATTTTGCATAACTAAAAAATTTGCATTTTTTTTTAAAAAAAATGTAGGCTAACCATCACGTTTCCCGGCCATTTTGCAAATTTATAAAAAAAATTGCCCTAAAATCTTTTTGCTTTGACCTTTACTACACTGTGAGGTTTTGAAATTCATGTAAGAACCTTTGCTTGTATTCTTGTAGAGGGATTTCCTTTTCGGAATGTCATGTGCACCACTTCAATTTATGCCAATTTATTTTAAGTTTATGGTATAATGAGTCAATTAAAAATACATTTGTGGCACAATAAATGGTAAAACTATTTTCCATTATCTTATGAAGTTATTCTTAATCATGGAAAAAAATATTTAGCAAAAATAAAAATTTGCATTTTTCCAAAAAAAAGAAAAAATGTAGGCTAACCGTCACGGTTTCTAGGCTATTTTGCAAACTTGTAGAAAAATAATCCTAAAATCTTTTTTATTTCACCGCAACGTGAGGTTTTGAAATTCATGTACAACTTTTTGTGGATGTTGTTTTAGATAGGACCCCACTTTAATATTTGTCTATATACTTCTAAGTTTTGGACTAAAATATTCTATTAAAAATACATATATGACTCAATAAATTGTAAAACAACTTTCAATTTCCTTGTAAAGTTACTCTTATTCATGACAAAAAATATTTTGCATAACTAAAAAATTTACATTTTTTTTCAAAAAAAAACATAGGCTAACCATCACTTTTCCCAGCCATTTTGCAAATTTATAAAAAAATCGCCCCAAAATCTTTTTGCTTTAACCTTTACTACATTGTGAGGTTTTTAAATTCATTTAAGAGCTTTTGCTTTTATTCTTGTAGAGAGATTTCCTTTCTTGTGTACCACTTCAATTTTTGTCAATTTATTTTAAGTTTACCGCATAATGAGTCAATTAAAAGTACATTTGTGGTACAATATATGGTAAAACAATTTTCAATTGTCTTATAAAGTTATTCTTAATCATGGCGAAAAATATTTCACAAAAATAAAAATTTTCATTTTTCCCAAAAAAACATAGGCTAACCATCACGGTTTCTAGGCTATTTTGCAAATTTGTAGAAAAATAATCCTAAAATCTTTTTGCTTTCACCGCAACTTGAGGTTTTGAAATTCATGTACAACTTTTTGTGGAGGTTGTTGTAGATGGAGTCCGGTTTTGGTAATGTTTTGGACCCCACTTCAATATTTCTCTATATACTTCTAAGTTTTTGGCTTAAATATTCTATTAAAAATACATTTGTAGCTCAATAAATGGTAAAACAGCTTCCAATTGCCATATCAAGTTACTGTTATTCATGATGGAAAATATTCTGCATAATTAAAAAAATTTACATTTTTTTTGCGAATTTGTAGAAAAATAATCCTAAAATCTTTTTGCTTTCACCGCAATGTGAGGTGTTGAAATTCATGTACAACTTTTTGTGGATGTTGTAGATGGAGTCCTGTTTCAGTAATGTTTTGAACTCCACTTCAATATTTGTCTATATACTTTTAAGTTTTCAACTTAAAGATTCTATTAAAATCTATTTGTAGCTCAATAAATGGTAAAACAACTTCCAATTGCCTTCTAAAGCTACTCTTAATCATGATAAAAAATATTCCGCATAGCTAAAAAATTTGCATTCTTTTTCCAACAAAACGTGGGCTAACCATCACGTTTCCAGGCCATTTAGCAAATTTATACAAAAATGGTCATATAATCTTTTTTCTTTGACCTTCACCGCATTGTAAGGTTTTAAAATTCATGTAAGAGTTGTTGCTAATATTCTTGTAGATAGAGTCCTTTTTCAGAATGTCTTGTGCACCACTTCAATTTTTGTCAATTTATTTTAAGTTTACGGCATAAAGAGTCAATTAAAAATACATTTGTGGCACAATAAATGGTGAAACCATTTTCAATTGTCTTATAAAGTTATTCTTAATCATGGCAAAAAAATATTTCGCAAAAATAAAATTTTGCATTTTTTCCAAAAAAAAAAAAAAAGACATAGGCGTTTAATCACGGTTTCTAGGCTATTTTGCGAATATGTAGAATAATAATACTAAAATCTTTTTGCTTTCACTGCAATGTGAGATTTTGAATTCATGTATGACATTTTGTGGATGTTGTTATAGATGGAGTCCCATTTCGGTAATGTTTTGGACCCCACTTCAATATTTGTTTATATACTTTTAAGTTTTGAGCTTAAATATTATGTTAAAAAGTACATTTGTAGCTCAATAAATGGTAAAACAGCTTCCAATTGCCTTATAAAATTACACTTATTCATGGCGGAAAATATTCTGCATAACTAAAAAATTTGAATTTTTTTCCAAAAAAATATGGGCTAACCATCACGTTTTTCAGGCCATTTTACAAATTTATAAAAAACATTGTCCTCAAATCTTTTTGCTACACTGTGAGGTTTTGAAATTCATGTAATAGCATTTGCTTGTATTCTTGTAGATGGAGTTCCTTTTCGGAATGTCTTGTGCACCACTTCAATTTTTGTCAATTGACTTTAAGTTTATGGCATAAAGAGTCAATTAAAAATACATTTGTTGCACAATAAATGGTAAAACCGTTTTCAATTGTCTTATAAACTTATTCTTAATCATGGTGAAAAATATTTCGCAAAAATAAAAATTTGCATTTTTTTTCCGAAAAAAAAAAAAAAAACATAGGTCACGGTTTCTAGGCTATTTTGTAAATTTGTAGAAAAATAATCATAAAATCTTTTTGCTTTCACCGCAACGTGAGGTTTTGAAATTCGTGTACAACTTTTTGTGGATGTTGTTGTAGATGAAGTCCCGTTTCAGAAATGTTTTGGACCACACTTAAGTATTTGTCTATATACTTTTAAACTTTCGGCTTAAATATTCTATTAAAAATACATTTGTAGCTCAATAAATGGTAAAACAACTTCCAATTGCCTTATAAAGTTACTCTTAATCATGACGAAAAATATTCCTCATAGCTAAAAAAATTGCATGTTTTAAAAAAAAACATGGGCTAACCATCACATTTCCAGACCATTTTGCAAATTTATACAAAAGTGGTCATATAATCTTTTTGCTTTCTCCTTCACCGCATTGTAAGGTTTTGAAATTCATGTAAAAGTTGTTGCGAGTATTCTTGAAAATGGAGTTCCTTTTCAAAATGTCTTGTGCACCACTTTAATTTTTGTCAATTTATTTTAAGTTTACGGCATAAAGAGTCTATCAAAAATAAATTTGTGGCTCAATAAATGTTAAAACCATTTTCACTGCCTTATAAAGTTATTCTTAATCATGGAAAAAAATATTTCGGAAAAATAAAAATTTGCATTTTCCAAAAAAAAAAAAAAAAAAAAAAGAACGTAGGCTAACCGTCACGGTTTCTAGGCTATTTTGCAAATTTTTTAGAAAAATTATCCTAAAATCTTTTTACTTTTACTGCAACGTGAGGTTTTGAAATTCATGTACAACTTTTTGTGGATGTTGTTTTACATAGGACCCCACTTTAATATTTGGCTATATACTTTTAAGTTTTTGGCTTAAATATTCTATTAAAAATACATATGTGACTCAATAAATGGTAAAACAGCTTTCAATTGCCTTATAAAGTTACTCTTATTCATGACGGAAAATATTCTGCACAACTAAAATATTTGCATTTTTTTTCAAAAAAAAAGTGGGCTAACCATCACGTTTCCAGGCCATTTTGCACGTTTATAAAAAAAATCATCCTAAAATCTTTTGCTTTCACCTTTACTACATTGTTAGGTTTTGAAATTCATGTAAGAGCCTTTGCTTGTATTCTTGTAGATGGAGTTCCTTTTCGGAATGTCTTGTGCACCACTTCAACTTTTGTCAATTTATTTAATGTTTACGGCATAAAGAGTCAATTAAAAATACATTTGCGGCATGTCTTTTAAAGTTATTCTTAATCATGGCGAAAAATATTTAGCAAAAATTAAAATTTGCATTTTTTCCCAAAAAAAAAAAAAAAAAAAAACGTATGCTAACTACCACGGTTTCTGGGCTATTTTGCGAATTTGTAGAAAAATAATCTTAAAATCTTTTTGCTTTCACCGCAATTTGAGGCTCTAAAATTCATGTACGACTTTTTGTGGATGTTGTTGTAGATGGAGTCCCATTTCGATAATGTTTTGGATCCCACTTCAATATTTGTCTATATACTTTTAAGTTTTTGGCTTAAATATTCTATTAAAAATACATTTGTAGCTCAATAAATGGTAAAATAGTTTCCAATTGCCTTATAAAGTTACCTTAATCATGACGGAAAATAGTCCCACATAGCTAAAAAAATTTCATTTTTTTGTCAAAAAAAAAAAGGTGGGCTAACCGTCACATTTCCCGGCCATTTTGTAAATTTATACAAAAATGGTCATATAATCTTTTTGTTTTCACCTTCACCAGATTGTAAGGTTTTGAAATTCATGTAAAAGTTGTTGCTAATATTCTTGTAGTTGGAGTCCCTTTTCATATTGTCTTGTGCACCACTTTAATTTTTGTCAATTTATTTCAAGTTTACGGCATAAAGAGTCAATTAAAAATACCTTTGTGGCATAGTAAATGGTAAAACTGTTTTCAATTGCCTTATAAAGTTATTCTTAATCATGGTGAAAAATATTTCGCAAAAAAAAAAATTTGCATTTTTTCCAAAAAAAAAAAAAAAAAAAACATAGGCTAACCCATCACGGTTTCTAGGCTATTTTGCAAATTTGTAGAAAAATAATCCCAAAATATTTTTTGCTTTCAGCGCAATGTGAGGTTTTGAAATTCATGTACAACTTTTTGTGGATGTTGTTGTAGATGGAGTCCCGTTTCGGTAATGTTTTGGACCCCACTTTAATATTTGTCTATATACTTTTAAGTTTTCGCCTTAAATATTCTATTAAAAATTCATTTATTGCTCAATACATGGTAAAACAACTTTCAATTGCCTTATAAAGTTACTCTGATTCATGACGTGAAATATTCTACATAACTAAAAAATTTGCATTTTTTTTTTCCAAAAAAACGTGGGCTAACCATCACGTTTCCCAGCCATTTTGCAAATTTATAAAAAAAAAATTGTCCGAAAATGTTTTTGCTTTCACCTTTATTGCACTGTGAGGTTTTGAAATTCATGGAAGAGCCTTTGCTTTTATTCTTGTAAATTGAGTTCCCTTTCGGAATGTCTTGTGCACCACTTCAATTTTTGTCAATTTATTTTTAAGTTCACGGCATAAAGATTCAATTAAAAATACATTTATGAGAGTATAAATGATACAACACCTTTTGCTAGTATTCTTGAATGAAAATATTTCACAAAAATAAAAAATTGCATTTTTCTTTTAAAAAAAATGTGGACTAACCATCAGAGTTTCTAGGCCATTTTACAAATTTGTACAAAAGTCTTCCTAAAATGCGACTATTGAGTTTCCGCATAAAATTTTCGCGGCCAACAAGGGAGTTATTATAAGATTTTTGAAAGCGCTATTTCTATTTTAACCAAAAGGAATGGATCAATATAAGTAAATTACTAGGACAGTCTGTGATCCAAAATCTCTATAATGTCCTACATTATTATTACAGAGCATACATAGCAAAGGAACAAGCACTAAAATAAGTTTTATAATGGTTGTAATACAAATGCAAAAGTTGATGGGTCTCACTCTTTTTACATTCTTTAATATCTTTTGGTGAGGGATGTAGCTAGTCGAAGAGAGAATATTAAATTAGATCTCAAATTTGCATCATTTTTATTGGAGTAGAACATGCATTTGCATTTGTCCATAATGTAAAATGAGATGTAAATAAGACCTCTGGAATCCGTGTTACCATTAGTTGAGTCTTGAAGCATGTATGATTTATATCAAGTATAAGAATAGATAAAACAAAAATACATTGAAAGTATTATTCAAGGGTAATAAGGAAAATGTAATAAAACTTTTGAAAGCGGTATTACTGTTTTTAAATCTCAATAAATATGTTTATATACATTTTAGAGTTGATAAACAGATGAGTAATAAAAGAATACTTGCATAGCTCGAGAGTGATGTGGAGATCCAGACATGTTTTTATGATCATTTTTGTGATCGAAAGAAGGTAAAGCAACGCACGCTCTGGTCAATGGTCAAGTACGTCATCTGTGTGACCATTGACTAAGGTGCGGTGAGGTGGCAGGCAAGGCCAATTCTGTAATTCCCCAAATGTAGCGGTTGGCATTGTCCGTTAAGCTCCGCGTAGTTCGGTTTGGTTCCCGCTAAAATAGTAGAATAAGTAAATTTGTACAAGGGCCAATCAACCTCTTCCGTTCCTCCCTACTCTTTGGGCTCTCTTCATCTCTGCGCTCGTTTGTTCTTGTTTCCAACGGACCCGGAGAGCTTCCATTCCGCCAACAAATCTAGTCCCATCCACCGTCTGCCATTTCCTCTTTTTTACTTTTGACCTCCTGCACCACCTCTGACTCCAAGTCTTCCATCTTAATCATCTTTTTCCCTTGCAGGTACGTGCTTTCACGTTTCCAATATTATAGCACTATTCAGACGCAATAATTTGGTTCAAATATTTGATACATTCATACATACATGCATGTTGCGAGCAGAAGTAACCAAAAATGGCGAATGTCCGTATAAAGGATCAGCAGAAGGCTTCGGGTTCCCCGAGGGCGGAGGTGGGAGAGGTTGACACCCGAGCACCCTTCCAATCTGTCAAAGCTGCTGTTAGTTTGTTTGGCAAAGTCGTTTCTAGAGGAGGACCATCTTCCAATGCCAGCCCCAGAGCCAACGCCAACGCCAACGCCGTCGCCCTCAAGAAAAAGCTTTCGCCAGAGGTACAATATTCAATCAATATATCCCTTCATGCCATGCTAACTTATGGACGCACGTCTTGCACAGATGATACCCTTTCTATTTTGTATTGTATATATCATCTCTTCTGAATGATTTGATATTTAGCCGGCGATTTCTTGTTTGTCAGACTAATGCACTGGACAAGGAGACCCAACTTCTATTGGCGCAGAAGGAACTAAACAAGATTAAGCAACAATTACAGAGTGCGGAAACTACCAAAGCTAGAGCACTCTCTGAGCTTGATAAGGCCAAGAGAACACTGCAGGATCTGAACGCCAAGCTCAAAACTCTGACAGACTCCAAGCGATCAGCAATTAAAGACGCTGAAGATGTCAAGAATCGGGCTAAGAAACTAGAAGAGGTCAAATCCAGAGAAACCATTGAAGGTAATGCTTGGAAACGGGAACTGGATCACGCAAGAAATGAGTACACAGCCACTGTGACCGAACTCGATGCAGCAAAGCAAGAGCTCACCAAAATCCGACAGGACTTTGATGCTGCCTTGGAAGCAAAACTGGCTGCATTCCAACAGGCAGCGGAAGCTCAGCGTTCAGCAAACGTTAACTCAGACAGGGTTAACGAGCTGTCAAAGGAAGTTTCAGCCATGCAGGGATCCATTGAACAGCTCAAACTTGCCGCCCTGCAAGCCCAACAGGAGCAGGTAAACGCCATGTCTGAAAAAGAGGCCCACCTTCGATCCTACAGAAGTGCGAAGCAAGAAGCAGAAGACAAATTGCTATCTTTGAAGAATGAAATTGATCCGGAACTGGCCAAAGAACTAGAGGCAAAGCTTGAAGAAACAATGTCGGAGATTGAAGTTATACAAGAAGAGATGAAGAAAGCACACGCATGCGAAATGGACTCCGTGAGAGGGGTAACTATGGAGCTCAATGAAGCCACAAAGACGCTGCAGGAAGTTGCGGACAAAGAGAGCTCTCTCCGAAGCTGTGTGAGTTCCCTCAGGCTGGAATTGGAAGACGTGAAGAGGGAACGGGGTGAACTGATGGACAAAGAAATGGAAATGGAAGCTCTCGCTACTAAACTAACTGATCAAATACAGAAAATCAAGGAAGAGGCAGAGGCACAGCGTAACGCACCTCCCAGTCCTCATGAATATGATGCACATCACAGTTCAACTGCCCAGAAACTGTCATCCGAAACTGAAAGTGCAAGGCTGGAAGTGGAAAAGATGAAGGAAAATGCTAACCGACACAAGCAAGAAGCTGAAGATAGCCGAGTTGCAGCAGAGGGAACAGAGAAGAAACTGAAGATTGCCCTCGAAGAAGCTAAAGATGCAAGAGAAGCAGAACAAAGAGTCCTTGAGGAGCTGAAGCTCTTATCTGGGGGAACACAGGAAGAAGGTGCGTCTTCAAACTCAGAGAACGGTGGTGCCAAGATCAGACTATCGGAGGAGGGGTTTGAATCTTTGAGAAGGAAAGTTGAGGAATGTGAAAAATTGGCTGAGATGAAAGAGGCAGAAAGCATTAACCAAGTGGAAGCAATCAATGTAAGAAAACCTGAAGTAGATAAAAAGTTGGAGGCCAATTTAAAAGCCATAGAGGAAATCAAGACTGCAACAGACATGGCATTGAACAAAGCAGAGATGGCAGATTCGGCAAAATCAGCAGTTGAGGGAGAACTTCGTAAGCGGCGCCAAGAAGAACAAACGGCGGTAGGCAAATCATCAGCGTCATCCCCCGTTCAGTTCTAGCAGGATTCGAGATAAGATCAGAATGCCAGACAAGTCGGGCGGGAATGGGATCTTAGTCTTTGAGAGAGAGAGAGAGAGAGAGAGAGAGAGAGAGAGAGAGAGAGACCAAGTTCCATTTCAACAGGTCACATTTTTGGTGTATTGATTGTATTCAGGATAACTTATTTGTAAGTCTCAATGGTCCAAAAACAGGGAAACATGTAAATCTATATTTTTATTATCTCAATACTCAAAACAACAATTTCTGCTTTTGTTGGCTCTTCCTAGCAAAATTTAAGAAGTTAAGTATGCAGACTTTAATCAACCGATCGCTAGGCGGGTCGTCACTACAGAAATAGCACCAGAACCAGAAACTGACATATTTAATAAAAATAAATAAATAAATAAAATAAATAAATAAATAAATTCCCCATCCACGAAGGAAGATTATATTGACACACCTCAAATTACTTTCCCTACACCCTTTTAACTTTTTAATATTTTTCTATCAGGTATTAGTGGTGTAAAAAATATTACAAAATTAAAAAGGTATGAGAGAAATAATTTAGGATGTGAATATAATCTCTCTAGGTGAAAACAGGTTAATCCGTGCAATTACTATATGATATAGTACTGTGCAACTAAAGACGACAAATTTCCTGCTGCATTACTACAACGCATATTAGGCTACTCAGAGGTCTGAATTGCTAATCCAGCCCGACACGTCAAATTACATACACGGTAGTAGCTTTGCGATCGTTAAATTCACGTAGATAATGTCAGCAACTACCATTACAACCAATCATATCGGATGATTGCAACTCTAGGATCAGTAATGCAAAGACTCCTTGTCCAGCAGCTTTAGAAGTGAGCACAAAGCCATAAGATTCATCGCAAGTTGGAAAGGCACCAAACTCTGGCTTCAGTCACCATTGATTTTGAGGCCATCTATTCAGATAGCCCATTCCCATTACCAAATTTGTTAAACTCAGATTCTATCGTTTTAGCAATCTGTGTTCTTTCTGCAGCCGCCTCAGGCACATCCACATGAAAAGAACCGTGTCTGAATGGTTGAACGGATTCCTTCATCATCGATTGCTGCTTGATGTGGTTGTAGAGCTGTTGATGAAAGTGGTGGTCCAGGGAGAAGCAATTGTCAGCTCCATTCTGTGAATTTCGAGATGATCCCGAACCTTCACTTTTACAGAAATGTGGAAGAGATGCATAATCCATTATCTACACAAACATCAAATCCAACTACAAGATCAGTCCATTTGAATACAAGAAGCAAAACTGGGCCATGTGTCCATCACATGGGTTTGCCTTCGCATCCAGTTTCAAGAAGTACATTGACTTTGGAAAGAGGAAACATGTTCGTGTCCATTGAAAATACTAAGGACACCAAAACTCAACCGTTAGAAATTTATTTTAATGTGACCGAAAAAAGAAAGATGCTTTCGAGTAATATGAGAAGAACTCATAAGCATTCATGGCAACACATGAAGCATAATGGGAAACACATTACCTTCAACAGTTCATCCCTACCACAACCAGACAACACTTGCACTTTTTTCCTTGTCCTCTCCTGCAAAAGTGGCTTGACAACCTGCTAACAGTCCAAAAATTATACCACTCCAATTCCAAAAGCGCATCTAAAATATATGAATGTGCTCATGCAACAAACTCAATCATACTTATGTAGAAAACAAAAGATTTAAGATCACATTATATCACAAAGATCAACAATGTGAAGACTAACCTTCCAACAAGCTGAGAATATATATGGGGCATTTACAATGTAGTACGTATTTGTCCTCTCCGGGTAGTTCAAATCATCAATGGTTGATATAATTGTCATTAACTGCACAGACGTGAAACGTATAAGGTACTGAATTGTAGAACTCATGTACATACATACAAAAGTAGAATTGTCACACTTATGCATTTCATGAGATATATACTCATCCTAGTTTATATTTTTTGTTCGAAAATTTATAAAAGTAATTCCTCACTAAGGAACATTGGATAAACCTAAATAAAATTGTGATTTGTACTTGTCATAGGAAAGAACAAGATACGTTTAAACTGTAATGAAAACAAACAAACAAAAAGAATCTACGTTATCAAGTTTTATGTACCTTTATTTGGCTTAGTGCTGAGAGCTTCAAACCAGTCATATCTAAAACCTTGATGCAGGTGGTAATAGGCTTACCATACTTCTTCGATGCAGAAGGCTACAGCCAAAAACACAGGTCAGAAGAAAGACTCAAGAGACCTTAGAGATTCAAGATCTGATACTCACCAAAATTACACGATCTCGATATTCATTAATTTGAATGTGTGACTGCACATAGTAGTGAACCTGCAATCAAGAAGAAAAAATATTTCTCAAAGACTGTCAAGACTCAAGGACCCCCATCACCAAGATAAAGTGGCAGATGTAGGTAATTCAAATTCAAGAATTGTTGTCAATTGTAAAACACAATATGGTCTTTCATTTTCATCGAATACTTACCGATGCTTTGTCAAATGTACTTAGTCCAACACCAATGGCAAAGATGGGCAAGCCCTGAAGTGCAAAGGAGAACGAATAAACATGTTACAGGCTGAAGCACTCACAAATTTCAAGAGAAAAACCATTCGTAGAAGAGACATGACAGTGTAAACGCCACAAAAGAGATAAGTTTTAAGAAAGAAGGAGCACCTCTCTTGAGTAACCCGAAACACCTATGAGCTGTGAATCTCGCACTCCTCTGTATAGTTCAGTTGGAACTATGGGCTTCTGCACAGAGGAATAAGATTCAGGAAATGTCAGCACGGGTGAGCCACCATGGTTATACATTAGATTGGTAATTTGGCAATCAATGGAAAACGCTAGACAAGTAGGAGAATAGGATAAACTTACGGCCAATATTTTGTCAATATCATTTTGTACCCTCCAGTTTAAACAATCGACCAACTGGAACATCACGAACATACCATTGGATTTCATCAATAGAAACAAAAACAAAAGAAAAGAGCCGACAATGAATATGATTCATTTGAATCATTTGGAGGCGAAAGAGACGAGATGCAGTGTCACCATTTTATGGGCTTTGGCAACGTTGGAATCCCTTGCTTTGAGAAAACGACCGAAAGTCTCAACTAGATAGCCTTGATGAACATTCTATAAACCAAGAAACAATTACAATGATCATCCATACAAGTCAAAAATAAATAAATAAAAGATAGACAAGGAAAACACGAGTCATTATTATCCAGTAAAGGTCAAAATTCAAATGAAGCATTTGTTGGGAAAGACGACCTACATCAAGTGGCATGATTCACGAAATAGCAAGACAAGAAATTTATGTACTCAAGTGTCTTTTGACTTGTCCCCTACTTGATGTTCATGTTAAAATCAAAGAATTGGATTTTTTTTTTTTTTTTTTTTTTTTTTTTTTTGTGGGGATGCTTATTAAACGCCAGTAACATGATTTGAGTTGCAAAAAATGCCAATGGGCAATTGGCAATTAGAAATTATCCAGAAGAACAAAAAACAAGATGAAAGATCACGTTAAGCAATGGGATGATGAGATTGATTCTAGTGGTATTGGGTAGATTAACCATCACATGATTCACAAGATGGTAGTGTATACTACTAATGGGATTAGCATTAGCAGCATCTCCAAACCCAAAAAGTTCAAAAAGAAGGTCAATTAAAAACAAATAAATTAAGTAAAACGAAAGAAAAGTAGAAAGTCGGCAGCAGCAGCAGCAGAAGAAGAGTTGTGAGTTGAGCTGAGTTTAAGCTGACAAGTGAAAAGTGAACAGAAGAAAGATCGGAGAGGGGAAAATGCCAACCTGAAACGTTCTCTTGAGAGGCTCATCAACTGCCATTTCCCCAAATTCCACCCAATAAAAAAACACTAGAAATATCAGAAACAGTGAAAAAAAAAAAAAAAATTAAACACCAAAAGGGAAGAAAGAGGAGAGAGAGAGGAAGCAGACCTTGATCCATCAGAGCTTGGAACTGTTTGATCGCTTCCTGAGAAACGATCCCCATTTCTCTTCTTGTGCTGCTGCTGCTGCCGTGCCCGTGTCCTGTGTCCTTTGTGTGTCTCTAACTCTCCGAGGACAGTGAGTCTTTGTTTTCTTCTGTTGCTGCTAACAAGGGAGCGAGCCCTCACCTCCCCGCTTACTATGAATAATGTTGGCCCTATAAAAGACGAGTAGAAACTCATATTTAAATTTTTTATGTTTGAATTATAGAAGTTTGTACTTATAATTAAAATCGTTTAATTAATTTATTATGTAATATTTTTGCAAAAACAATTTTTATAGTGTAATTTATAATATAAACGATTTTGATTATAAATATTAAATTCTACAAATCGACATTGAAGAATTTTGAATAAAAACCCTTACTCATTTTTGGGAAATCATGTATTGTTCCCATACTATTACCTAAGGCAAGGATAAAACAAAAAAAAAAAAAAAAAAAGGAAACCAAAAGGGTATTTATTATTATTTATTAGTCTACCTACTTATCTTGTGCACTTTAACTTTATTAAAAAAACAATCTGACTGTAGTTTGCTAAATTGACCTTTTACTTTATTAAAAAATGATTGAGATGTAGTTTGCTAAATGTGATCCCTATAACGTCATTTTATTTTAATATACTTTTTTCACAAATATATTATTTACACTAAGAATCTTAGAATGATGAGTTTAGTTTTACAATAGACTAGCAATAATGTGGTTTAAATTCACCTTTGACGATAATTGAATGTACGACTTATAACTTACAAGTGAAAATAAATACAATTTTCTTATATATATATATAATTAATGTTAGGAACACTAAATTTTTAACTAACTTCATTTAATTTGAAAATTTTGATCTAATCTTATATATATTTAAAGTGCAAAAATAATTTTTTGAAATCGTCAACAACAACTTTCAAATAAATTTAGTTAAACTGATGTATTTTTTGGTCTTATTTTAGTGGGAGTGGGAAGGAAAAAGGGAAGCCATTGTTTTTGTTAGATAACTAGATAGATTTTATTTTATTAGGAAGAAAACAAATACTAACTCCTCCTCATGTCATTCATTTTTGGTCAACAATGTCATGAGTCAAAACTCGTGAAAGAGAAGAGGGAGGAGAGAGTGATTCAACAAAGGATGAAATTTTTTTATTGTGATTGAAAGATAAATGGTACATCATATATTATTATATAAATAGTGAGAAATTTTAATATTTAAGTTATTAATTTTTTAATATATATATTTTACTATTTGTATAATAACATGTGATATACTATTTCATGTTTTGATCATATTGAAAAATATCTCCAACAAAGGCCGAGACAATCGAGTCATTCATGCGTCATTCTTCCTTTCCCTATTTCTCCGTTCGGCGACACTTTCCTCACAAATTCAAAAACGTTACGTTACCTATCCTACCCAATCAATCTATTCACTTCAAGTCTCTCTCTCTCTCTCTCTCTCTCTTTGGAAAATTGGGAATGGAGTGAGTGTACAACACAGATCCTAAGTAGACTTAAATGAATCCGGATCATCACCAGATTCTTTTTGTGAGGATTTCGGGGATCTGTGAATCGTATTCGGTTATCATATATCGTGCGATCAAAAATAATTTTAAATATTTTTATTTAAAATGAAACACAAATAGTACCTAATAAAAACTAACCGCATGATGTACGATGAGCGGACACGATTCACGGATTTCTAACATTCTCACCAAAAAAATCTGAAGAGAATTGTGTTGGGACTTAAATAGGCTTGTGGTAGTTAGATTAAATAATTAAAATAAAATTAATGGATTAATGTTAACAAAATAAAAATGAGTGTTGATTTCTTCTGTTTTAATTGCTAAAATTAATGGGTTAAATTAACAAAATAAAAAAAAGTGCTGATTTCTTCTCTTTTAATTACTATTTTTCTGCAATTTAGTATTACAATCGAGTGGTATTCCTCCTTACTTATAAATGAGATATTTTAGGTTCAATTATTAGCAAAAGCAAAATTGTCACATCCCAACCCGGGCCCCACCACATTCTGGGCCCGCTCCACCACCGTAGCACGATATTATCGACTTTAGGCCTCGACCACGCCCTTACGGTTTTGTTTATGGGAACTCATACAAGAACTTCCCAGTGGGTCACCCATCATGAGAGTACTCTTGCGCTACTCGCTTAACTTCGGAGTTCCCATGGAACCCGAAGCGTGAGCTCCCAAAAAGCCTCATGCTAGGTAGAGATGGGAATATACATCTAAGGCTTACAAGATCCGCTTCCCTGGACGATGTGAGATGTTATCAATCCACCATTCTTAGGGGCCCGACGTCCTCGTCGGCACACCACGCCCAGGGTTAGACTCTGATACCAAATTGTCACATCCCAGCCCGGGCTGCCACTACATCCCAGCACACCACGGCCAGGGTTAGGCTCTGATACCAAATTGTCACATCCCAACCCGGTCTGCCATTACATCCCGAGCTCGACTCCACCGTAGAACGATATTGTCCGCTTTGGGCCCCCACCACGCCCTCACAGTTTTATTTCTAGGAACTCACACGATAACGTCCCAGTAGGTCACCCATCATGGGATTGCTCTCGCGTGCTACTCGCTTAACTTCGGAGTTCCGATGGAACACGAAGCCAGTGAGCTCCTAAAAGGCCTCGTGCTAGGTATAGATGGGAATATACATATAAGGCTTATAAGATCCACTCTCCTGGGCGATGTGAGATGTTACAATCCACTCCCCTTAGGGGCCCGACGTCCTCATCGGCACACATTTGGGCAGGGATTGGCTCTGATACCAAATTGTCACATCCCCGCCCGGGCCCCCACCACATTCCTGGCTCAACTCCACCGTAACATGATATTGTCCGCTTTGGGCCTCAACCACGCCCTCACGGTTTTGTTTATGGGAACTCACACGATAACTTCCCAGTGGGTCACCCATCATGGAATTGCTCTCGTGCTACTAGCTTAACTTCGAAGTTTCGATGGAACCCGAAGCCAGTGAGCTCCCAAAAGGCCTTGTGCTAGGTAAGGATGAGAATATACATATAAGGCTTACAGGATCCACTCTCCTGGGCGATGTGGGATGTTACAGAATTTGAACCACATTATACTATTTCATTGTAAGATTAAGCTCATCCCTCTCATATTTAGTATAAAGAATAAAGAAAACTAATGAAAATAGCTTCAAATATTTATATTTTAATAAAAAACCATACACTAAATTTTATTTAATGATAAGGACAAAAATAAAAAAAAATAAAAAACTTAAAAAAAATCCAAGTGCGCTGAGTGCACATCCCTTCCCCACCCCCCCTAAAAAAACCTTTGTAACTCCAACTCGCCCTCCTCCATAAACCCCATCCCAATCCCCTCTCCCACAATACTTATAGTCTATCCCTCCTTCACTAATACCACTAATTCCGCTACGAGATCACCTACACCTTCCACTCCCGTTGCTCGTTACTCCTCACCATCATCAATTTTCGATCCCCCAACCTTTACAGAAAGCTTCGCCTACTACCTATCCGCCCAACACCTCATCATTAACTCCATCCACAAATGCACAATCCTTTCTGTCTCCGCGCCTCATTCCACGACAAAGCCTAGGAAACCTATACCCTAATTGCCTAACCTTCAAATCAAACCCAGTTTCCTCCATGCCTCATTTTCTGGAAAGCCATAGCTTGATGGAACAAGGTTGCATAAGGGAAGGTTTGCCAATAATAGAAGGGAACAATATCATATCAAATCAAGTCCATTAACTGCCTTTTTCAATACAAAGCGAATTGTTTGAGAAAATTGCAAATTCTGATTGGTATGACAGGTTCTAGATGGTTGCTAACTTTGACTGTATTTTCATAAACAGTGTAGTAAGTTTCATAAACAGTGTCGTAAGTTTTCATAAACAATGCAGTAAGTTTCATAAACAGTGTCGTAAGTTTCATAAACAGTTTGTGCGCGTGTCATATATATTTTTTTAATATTAAAATTATGTATTTTTCATTAAAATTTAAGTTCTTTTGTCTTTTTTATTAAAATTTAAGGGTTTTTCATTAAATTTTAAGTCTTTTTAATTAGGGAATTGTTATTGGCATTCCAAAAATCTCATTCTACACTCCTATATTTAGAAAGAAGAATACACTTGTGAGGAGTGTAGAATGAGATTTTTGGAGTGCCAATAATACTTCGCTTTAATTAAATAAAGTTATAGCATGATTTTTTATTAAAATAAACTTTGCTCAAGTTATTTTCATGAAAGTTCCCTAGATAATATCGTTTGT
Source organism: Pyrus communis (assembly GCF_963583255.1). Taxonomy (NCBI): domain Eukaryota; kingdom Viridiplantae; phylum Streptophyta; class Magnoliopsida; order Rosales; family Rosaceae; genus Pyrus; species Pyrus communis. Next base: position 30,680,529 of record NC_084805.1, read on the forward strand.
TAAAAATATTACTATTTTTCTTAATAATATAATAGTTATTTTTGTTAAGATTTCTTGTGAGTTGGTTTAGTTTAGAACTAGCATTTGCCTACACACTTTGTGTGTATAAATACATTTTTTTAGAAAATGAGAGAGAGAGAGAGAGAGAGAGAGAACGTGGAAGGAATGAGAGGTTTTTATTTTGTTTTTTTTTTAATATTGGAGGTATTTCAACATCACCGGTAGGGGAGATTTCAATAAAAAATAATAAAATTTGGACTTGTGAAATTACATTATTGCTCATAATTTTTTTATCTGATAAAAGACTAAGTAGTTTTTTCATCTACTTTTAATTGACAAAGATGATTTCATTAATTAATAGAGATATATTCATATCACCGTCAGTCTGTAATCAGTCAGTCATTCAACCACCCACATATGACATATGATTATGATTCCAATCCATGCAATAAAATATGAACTCGGCTTCTCTACCCTCTCACTTCTCGTACATTTTCATTCCCTTCTATTTTGTGCGGTCACGGTCAAACCACGTTAATATTTTATATTGATTATTTTTATAAAAATAATAAAATAAAAAATAATAGTAATATAAAATATTAACGTGACTTAATCGTGGCCGTGCAAATAAAAGGGAATAAAAGTGTATGAAAAGTAAAAGGAAAAAGAAGTCAGGGCCATAAAATATTGGGTCCCTTCCCATGGCATTGCACATTCCTAGATCTCTTTGGAGCCGTCGGATATGACTTGTTGTCAATTTCATGGAGATGGAGGATCCCGATGCACTAGCACTAGCACTACTTTACTTTGGTATCAAAAATCAACTTAAAAGAAAAGGCAAAAATAAAATAAAAATAAAAAGGGAGGCAGAGCAATGTGCGCCAAATTAATACTTGTGCCTAACAGACAGCACAGCACCAGCACAAGCACAGGTATCCCAGCTGAAAGATTCCTCCCAAACCGATCGACCAATAGGATTGCAAGTTTGGAACCCTCCTCCCTCCTCCTCGTCCACCCTCAGTCCCAGACTCTCAGTCCACACCCCAAAATCCGGCAGCGTTTTTTCATGTGTTTAATTCCATTTTTCTTTTTGCTGTCTGCTAAGTTCACTCCTTCTATAGTATAAATTACATTTTTTTTGTTAAATTTTTTTTTCTTTTAAAAATAGTAATTTGTATCCAAAAGCAAAGTTTAAGAATAGTAATTATTATAGGTGGGTCCGGAGTTAGAGGGTCTTAACCTTGGTATATTTTTGTTAGGGAATAAGGGTTTAAATACGAATTGACTTCAATTCCAACAGGTTAGTTGGTGTTAATGACGGAAGATAAGATGAAATTGAATAATAAATTTTTGGGGTGTGTGGAGGAGAATGATTATCTTCTCTCCTAATCTCTCTTTCATTCCCTTCCTTTCTATTTGAACGCTTACGATTTAATCACGTCAATATCTTATATTAATTTTTTTATAAAGACAATAAAACAAAAAACAATATATGAGAAGAGGGGAGGAAAGGTGATGAAAATAGGAGAGGAAAGAATCCTCTCGTGTGTGGATTGTAATCAAAATTACTACAAATTGTTGACCAATCACCATAGGAATATCAGATGATGTAGTACACAAGCAGTATATTCGATTACGTTTTATTATGTAATGTTTCCAAGTTAATGATATCGTTTTCTTTAAAAATAAAAATAAAAAAAAAATAAAAATTCATAATGGACAGTGTTGAGGTTAAAAGATTCAATTACCAAGCTAGCTTTCATGCACATAACTACACGTAAAAATAAGAAAAGGAAAGAAAATATATATTAGAATTAACAACTGTACAACTTTTTATGTACATAACAACAAATATAAGTCATCATGAAGTGCGTATTTTGCAATTCAAAAGCTATAAACTACAATTCTAACATGCAACGATGTGTAAATTTCAAGAATGAAAAAACAAATTTCAATAAAGTTGTAAAATTTAAATTTTGAGGTAAACCGGTAGGCTTTCAGTTCAAAGTATTAAGTACCTCTACTTGTTCATGGAGTGACATCATAAATAGTAGCCTAATACCGTGGGGGAAACTAATATGTATCATTATTAATTAGCAAGGTCTTCTCTTAGTTTTGGAAGATGTTCAAAATAGGTATATATGTAAGATTTAAAGTCCGACTATTCCATAAATAGCTTTAGGCTTTTACTATGTTAGAAAGATTTCTTAATGTATCGGAAACGCTTCTTACATATGCACTACAAAAATGATGGATATGAGCAGTTACATATGCAGTGTAATTATATACATATATTATATATGTAAGGACTAAGGGGAGAGAACTATCAAACGAAAGCAGGTAGAATTACAAATGAAGCCCTGCGCATATCAAAGTACATTTAACCAGTCGTTGTGCAGCTTATAAAGTTTAACCAAATAATATTGAAAGATTAGCAACACCTAGTTGGCTGAAAAGCAGTGATATCAAAATGTCGTAGGCGTCCAAAGCCGATCGTGAATGTAGTACCAGTATGGTGGCGCCGGAAGCACTAGTAGCGGATACCGCGATGATCTGCAGCCGCAGCTTGATGAAGATGACGACGATGATGAGTACAGAAAGGACTACATGAAGTGCAACACATCAAGCAGAAGCATAGCCGAGATTGAGGAAGAGGAAGGTGATGATATCGATGATGAGAAGAAGTGTAAGACCAACTATTCAGACCGAATTTTGTAAAACATGACTTAATTGTGGATGATTGAATTATTATTTAAGTGTTGATGAATGTGTTTATTTTTTAGGAAGTTTTAACAAAACACTCTCGGTACCGTTCATTTTTAACGAAAAATCACATTTTTACCTTTCTCTGGTACTATTCACTACACATTTATTTGTCATTTTTCATTAAAACTAAAGTTTTTTAAAACTTTTCGTTAGTTTTCCTTAATTTTTATTGGTGACACGTCACATAATTTACAAATCTGGTCTAAAAAGTTAGTTTACCTATCATTCTGGTTAATTAAGATCCAACCGAGGCTGAAGAAGTCTAATACCATGTAGAAAAGGATTTTCCTTAATTACGAAAATGTACAGTAGAACAATATTTATACAGGGATTACAAAGGTAACAGCCCTATACTAATTACAGATTAAATTACAGGCTCATTTGGAGGTACTTTTTAAAATAACTGAAAACGCTTTTGGTGAAAACGTTATGAAAACCAATTCTTTGTAAAAATCCAAGTGGATCTAAAAAAAGTACTTTAAGTGCTTTCTGCAAAAAGCCACGTATCTGGTGCTTTTTTCAAAAAACACTTCAAATGCTATTGAAACCCAAAATCAATTCCACCAAAAGCTTTTTCAACCATTTTAAAAGCATTTCTCAACGAGCCCTACAAATAATTATCATAACGAAAGCTGTTACAAAACTCATTGAATTGGTGATAAATGTTGCAACTCGCTAACAGAAACCATTTGCAGTCAATAAACAACTATTGCTAAAAGAAATCAAACTCCAGATAATTATCAGAACCCTTTTGATCGGGAGCTGCAATTGTTGGGGTAGGAGGAGCCTTCTCCTTCTCGCTTGATGATGCTGTTGGGGCTGGTATCCGCTCAATCTCAACAGGCCTTGGGATATCCGGTGGGGTAGCACAACGTATCAATGCCCAATTTACACCTTCAAAGAAGGGATGTTGCTTAATCTCAGTTGCCCCTCGCTTATATGCCAATCTGTGCTGTGGTTCCTTAACAAGCAATCCCCTTATGAGATCCCTTGCTGCAAAACTGACAACTGGTGATTCTGGAAACCGGAGAGGCTGACCCACAACATTGAACAATGTCGCGCGATTCCCAGAACCCTTAAATGGAGTTTTACCAAACAACAGCTCATATAAAAAGATTCCAAAAGTCCACCAATCAACAGCACTTCCATGACCTTCCCCCTTGATGATCTCAGGTGCCAAATATTCATGGGTTCCAACAAATGACATGGACCGGGCATCAGTTGGCTCAGCAATCAGCTCAGGTAATGGTCTAACTTGGTTTCCTATTTCGTTTTTAGATTTTTTGTCCTTCTTGGACTTGCTAGAAAACACACGTGGTCCAAAGCATGTTGTAGGAGCTACACAGGATGGTTGGATACAGGAAGGCGGCTCAATGCAAGCTGGCTGGACACAATACACAGGGTTCTTGCGCAAGGGTTCAAACTCCATTGATGATGCTTTGACAAGAGTTGGACTAACAGCACAACGGAGGGAAAGATCAAAGTCAGAGAGCATTATATGACCATCTTCCCTCACTAGCACATTTTCCGGCTTAAGGTCACGGTAGACAATCCCAAGCATGTGGAGGTATTCCAGAGATAGCAGGACCTCAGCAACATAGAATCTGCAAGCTCCAAATGAAAATCAACTTGTTACAATCAAAAGTTATGGACATGTACAATTTTAGTCCTGGTGACCACAAGACCATTGCTCAAATTGATTGAAGCAATTGTTTGCAGAAACCAAGATAAAGCCCACAAAATATATACATTTAGACTGATTACATCAAAACACATCAGCACTGAAACCCTTAATTTTTTAACATGATATCCGTCATCCCCCCCATCTTACTTACTAGAACTTTAATCGTTTCAAAGTTTTGAGGACTTTCTGCAAGTCCCTAGCTTTTTGGAGGAATAGAAGACAGTTACATAACGACTGGTGGAAGATTGCCGATGACATATAATTGAACCACATAGATGTTCTACATAAAATGACTAGGGCACTTATCAAAGCACTTAGACAATGTAATAGCATCTACATTGTTTTTAGATGATATGCACCTACGGTTTTGATTTCATCAGTCAAGGATGGCTCCAGTATTTAAACTTTGCTGAACATGATGGGAATTAATCGCACCAACGGGAAAAAGTTGGTGCAAATAATAATGCCACATGAATGTACAAAGAAATATCTTTTAAGATAGAAAGCAAATGGCAAAGGCCATATCAGTAGCTCAATATCAATTATAGTCTTGCTTCATTTAATGCTTTTACATGATAACCAAGAGCATTTTCTAAAAGTGTTTAACTTGGAGCATCTTCAGTATACAATGTTTGGTTAACCACCTATGGCTAAAAGGTAAAACCACATCCTCATTGAGGATTGATTTGCTGCAGACAGACCCTATATAATCTACATAGGCCTGACACAAAGCTTAAATATAGGACATCATCTGAAAACTTTCATTTCAATTTTCAAAACAAAACCACACAATCTAGTTTACCAAAATAATCTGGGATGATATGAAGATGAAACAAAAGATTCTTGTGAAGTAAAATGAAGAGAACCAGATAAATGTGTGCAATTTAAATGAACATACTTTACTGCCTGCTCAGAAAAATGCTTCCCTGCCTGCCTCTGCCTGAGAGTGTGCAAGTCTCCTCCAGGACAGAACTCCATTACCAAGCATGAAAACTTGTCTGTCTCAAAGTGGGTATATAATGTTGGAAGGAAGGGGTGATCCAGAGATTGCAGTATCTCTCTTTCTGTCTGAGCCCGAAGAAGCTTTTTACGACTTGCTAGAGACCCTTTGTCCATAACTTTCATTGCAAAATAACATTTTGTTCCACTCAGCTCTGACAGATAGACACTTCCAATATCCCCACAGCCTAACCTCTTCAGCAGTCTGAAATGACCCAGACCCAGAGCCCCATCTCTAGTTCGGACAGCTTGAATAGCTTCCCATCTCAAGTCATTTGCTTTGTGAGGTTTGCTGATGCTGCTACTAAAGCTGCTACAGGTGCTCTCATCACTCACATCACTGCCAGTGCTTCCTCTACACATACTGCTCTTGCCACTCTCAACAAAATCAACTCGATCACTAATCTTAGCACTTCCACTGGTCTTGGCAAGGCTGCTTGTTCCATCGCTCACTTTGGCTGAAACTGAACTGTCCTTCACACTTCCATACTCTGATGTCTTCTTTTCTTGATCAACAGAACTTTCAAGTGAGCCTCTAGTCTCATTTGCAGTAGAATCTATTTCCCTTGTTGCCTTTTCAAGGTTGGATGACATTGACAATGAAATCGAATTCAATTTACTAATCAAGGAATCCGCAGATCCTTTTTCTTTAGAATTTGTTGACCTTTTATTATCAGAAGCGTTTACTGCAACCTGCTTTGATGAGTTTTGTACAGATTTTGGTAAATGCTCCGGGAGCAATTGCCTGAGATCATTAGTTTCTACCGTCTGCCCACCAGCTGCTTTCTGTTGCATTCTTGAGGAAGCTCTAGTACCAGATTTTGAGGCCATCAGATTTCAGAGGCAATTGGGGTTATCAAGCAAATTGAAAACTTTCATTGCCCTCCCCCACTCTGGGCAACATTGTAACCTCCATTAGCAGCCCACATAGTCCCTTGTCAACTCTTCCAGCAGCAACAATCAATCTATATATTATAAAACATTCAGATGCGATACATGTATACCTTGTGTATCCTTTCAAATCGGAATTGAAAAGAAAGACATTGACTGCAATCATTAGACAACCAGCTCCTTCAAATGACCTCAGGAAGTAGATCACACAATTGGTAAAGCATATAATCAAGCAGAGAAAGACATGCAGATTGCAGAGGCACCCCTGACAATGGAGGATCAGATGATGTTGATTCACACAGATATTAATGATCAGATAGAGTGCATTAGCCACCCCTTGCACCCTTTTACGCTTTACCCACCCTCCAATACATATACAAGGAAGAGGCAGAACAAAAATTACAATTAAGGAAATTGAAAAAGAAACTGAAGAATTGAATGATATTAGCATAAGCAGCAAGTAAATGCAGGTAACCAGATAATGCAGTTTCTAGTTTCTAGTTTTATAGAGAAATAGTAGTAGGCGTTTCGTTAGAAATGGAATAATATTAGCATAAGCAGCAAGTAAATTAAGTTGATGAATCGTGAGGGGACAATTACATAGAGCCCAGATCTATAATCTCACAAAACCGAAGCCTTCAGCCAAAACCAAGACAGATCCAAAAGCACAGACGCACCCAGATGCAGAAAGCAAGTCTAGTCTACAACGCATAGCCCATCAACGGAAAAGGAAAAGTGTGTCTGTGAGAGAGAGAGAGGGGCAAAAAGGATTACCTGAATTGAAGGATCAGAGTAGAGGAGGAGGCGGCTTTGGTTTGGCAGCGGAAAAGGAGAGGCGCTGTAGAAAGCGCGCAGCTCACAGCTTATCAGTTGATGCTTGTGGGGAGAGCAACTGAGGGGGCTAAAGGGAAGCTTGCTTGATTCTTTTAGAGAGAGAGAGAGTAATAAAACAGACAGACTGGGCCTCCTCCGCTTCTGCTGGTGGTGGAATATTAGATTTAGGCGGAGAGAGAGAGAGAGAGAGAGAGAGAGAGAGAGAGAGAAAGCTTAATATATTATCATTATTATTATTTATTTTTTTCCCAAAAGTAAAGGGAAGGGTCCGATCGCCAAACTGGTAAGAGTCGCGATTCATGCTTGCCTCCCTCTGAGGCTCCTCCTGCCCAACTGCTTTCGTGGACTGCTTGAAAGCCAAGCCCCCACACACCTCCGTGTTTTTCTTTCCTTTTTCTTTCCCATTTTCTAGTTTCTAATTTTGTACTATAAATAAACTCCTCCTTGCTGCGGAGACTATCTACAATAATCATTGTATGAGCTGTAGGAGTATTTGAACAGTTAGATTCAGATTGTCAAAATTTGGACATAATATGAAGACAATAGACGTTAGCGAGGTAATATATATGAATTATTTGATTTCAAGTTCAACTAAGAGTGCATACAACATGATGAATATATTCATCAAATTATGTGAATCGAACTTAATACATTTTCCGAATCAAATGCATCTACTACACTAGAGTAAAACAAATAAATGTAATATAGATCAAACATCTGAATCTCACTCCATGCAGAATAATTTGGTAATATGAGAAGGTATACAATTAGGTTGATGTCTGCCTAATTTAGTATTTGTTTTGTCGTATCATATGAATATGGTCAATAAATTTAATGGTTGGTCGATGACTCGGCCTATGGAAATGTTTGAGAACGTATGTATTTGTTGTGTATACTAAAACTATTATATGATCGAGAGGATAAGAGCAATATTTGATAAGAAAAGATGTTAATTAGTACGTGTAGGATAAGGTCCATATACATACATACACACATACATATATACATACATATATATATATATATATTGTTTTAAGAGATTGGAAATATGCATCAATTCAAGGGTTTGATGGCAACATACGTGTAGGGTTTGGTCATTTAAGGTTGTCAACTACGACTGATTAGATCGGCACTCCCATCTTTTTCCTCCACATCCGTCTGTATTATTAGCTCTGGAAATTATCTTCTTTGTTACGATATGTGTGTGCGTGTAACGTGCATTTGTTGTTGCCGCATATACAAGGCAACAAGCAAGGCCCCAAAACCTAAATGCTATTTTTCTGATGGGACAAGGCATCTCATCAAACTCTCAATCTCTTTACTGTAACACATTCTTTTATTGTATATTGCATTACTGTTTAGTTTTTTTTATTTGCATGTAAAATGTTTTAGGTTTGATTCATGGTGGGAATGAGTTTAATGTCACATTATTCTGATATACCAGTAATTAAATTTGAAATTTGAAATTTTTTAGTGTAAATATATAGTTATAATTAAAAAAGTAGTGGCTTGGATAAGTTATCCCTTGTGTTTGCTTATTAATTAGGAAAGCAAAAGATGGTTTTCACAACTATATTTGGTCTCATTTGACTACGAAATCTTATCAATTAGTTTTTAACAAGGATGGTACTGTCGACACATGTTTTTTTATTATCTCTCATGTACTTTTTTGGTTAATTTTTGTCTTATGATCTACTTTAATTTATTCGATTTAATGATAAAAAATTAATTGAAATGTTTGAACAATAAAAAAGGGTGTGTGAAGGCTAGTTATATGAAAAGAGTCCATATTAACAACGAACAAAAACTAATACAATATTCAAACAACTTTGAGTCTCAGATGTTTTTGCAGTCCATATAATACGTCCTTCCATATATATCTTGAAGAAGGGATTTCCAAGTCTTTTCCCCTCTCTGGCAAATTCTTATCCACAATAATCCGTCTTCCATTTTTTTTATTGACAAGAATGATAATAGGGGGGCACTAGTAGTAATCATCGTGTTTCATTTACTTTTCTGGGCAGCATGTAGACTTGTAAACGAATCGAGTTTACTGGATTTGGTCGAGTTAAACCCGATCCGTTAATTTATCGGACCATCCGAACCTAACCCGTTAAGCTAACAGGTCATCCAAACTCAACCCGTTAATCTAATAAGTCATTCATTAACACCCGTTAACAGTTTTTTTATTTTTTTTATTTTTTTATTTTTTTATTTAAATACCCTTCCATAGAGCAATCTCCACTTCAAGGCAGTTCGTTCCATAGGCCCGCTGACAAACAAGATCATAACAACATTGCCAAAAAAATTCCTCCATCGAATCAAATTCCCTATCTCATAATTCACCGTCTCTGATGCACAGAAGGTAGTTTTCGAGGATTAAATTCCTTCCGGCTTGCATGGCCAATGATTGTTCTTGGCTTATCCAAATTCATGACCTTCTGCCTCGGCTGAATATACCCCACAGCAAGCAGATCTTGAAGCAAAGCTGCAGTGAACTTCACCTCCTTCTCATAGAGCAGACAGAGTGAGGGTTTTATTATTGACTATTGAAATTACACAAAAGTCCTCAACAACGGGTGTTAACGGGTGGTTAATACGTTTTGCGGGTTCATCCAAAATGATCCATTATGTAACGGGTTGACCCGTTATGTAACAGGTTGACCCGTTAATCATCCGACCGGTTAAACATTCACCCGAATACTCGTTTTAACGGGTCGGATTAACGAATCGGGTTTGAAATGTCAGGTCTAGCAGCATGCACGCTCGATCGGCATGTATGAAGGAGTTGTATGTGTTACACACACGTACATGCATATTAATTTGATTATATATACTCCTGTCATAGTTGATAATCATTGCTGTGGTTGGTTTAGTTGTCCATGAGATACATACATACATACACACATACACACACACACACACACACACACATATGTACGTATAGCTAGCAAGGGATGCTTGCAACAATTCCATACTTATCCCCTAAATCATTTAGACCAAAAAACGGATCCCTCTTAAAGTGACTCTAAACCAACCAGTACATACCAACACATACAAACTCCTTCTTTCTTCTCGGTGTATTTTTTGGAAGAAACAAGAAATAAAAATTGTAGTTGTTAATGAAGTAATTAATTGGTTATATTCAACTTCTAACATTAGTCATATGATTTGCCTTGATGATCGTATTTTTTTTGTTTTTCTTTCAGTATATGAAGGGCTGGTTTAGTATTGCTGTACTTTGAAAAAAAACTGATTCTGCTGTGCTGTGAGAATAAGCGGCTGTGAAATAAAGCAGCAGAGTGTTTGGTAAACTTTTTTGTAAAAGTGCTTTTGAAAAAAAAAAAAAACAGTATTATAGTGTTTGGTAAACTTTTATGTAAAACAAATGTGAAAAAAAGCCGATTTTTCAAAGCTGGGTTTTGCAGCTTCTTGTTTTTGGCTTTTTTTCACCCAAAACTGTGAAAAAAAAAAGCTGAAGCTGAATGTTTACCAAACACAAAAACAGCTCCCAGCTTTTTTTGATACCAGCTTTTTTCATAATCACATCAGTACCAAACTAGATCGAAATTCAATAGTAGAGGGCAAGCCAATTAGGAATCTTAAATACCTAATTCACAAAAAACGACAACGAATCTATTTTGGCATGCGATGGACTGCTTTCTTTTTTACCATTGTTTTTTTTTGCTCTCTTTTGTCACGGACAACTTTGCAGTTTTATATATTTCACAAATTACAATTCAGGTTGTCTCTCACAACCATATACACAAACAAGATGAAAGTACTTTTATAATCAAGTTTTCGTAAAAATACAAATAAATTATTAAAAAAATGCAAGAAGCAATATAACTGGCCTAATTAGGCTTATATTAACATGCACCCCTCTTCACTTTACAATCAATTAAAATATATAATATATATTATTAAAGAAAATATTCAATCATCACCATATGTCACGTAGTTTACAAAATATGATTAAAAGGTATAATTTCTCTATAATTTTCTATAATAAACACTTTGTTTTCTTCAAACGAATAAAAAACGAAAAGCACACAACCCCATGCACACACACACACACATGTATAAATATATAAATATGTAAGTGTATATATACACACACACACACACATATGTATTAGTTGGAGCTAGTTGCAGTCTTGGCACCATACCACATACATCTTCACTTATCTAAATCTTATTCAAAAAAGGAAAAGTGCAGTTTCTGAATTTCTATCTACTGCTCGTCCTCAGTTGGTTTCACTATTAACACAGTACATTATAATGTTTGTATAAAAATTATGATAAAAAAATAAAGTAACAAAAAATCTATAAAAAATCCAACTTTAAAAAAAATCTTCTTAACATTTCTCTTTTGTACGACTAACTGAATTTGAATTCAACACTCATTAGAGACTATTGTTTACTGGTTCAGAGAGAGTTAACAGAACATGACACGTTGCGTACATGTGGTATACGGACCCCATCCAGTTACAGAGGCAATTTCCAATTTTGCATTACTTCTGTTCATATATAATTACATGTACATATACATAGTTGCTGAATAAATATTGTGTTGAATTTGTTTATTCTCTGACACTAACAAATTGTTTTGATTGAAGGACTGTTGAATCAGCATCTTATTTAAGTAAAAATAAATGGCAATGGAATATATTCTCCTTTTATGGTCTTTAGTTATGCATTGCTTGCTTTGGATGCCTACACTTTGATATACTCTGCATCTTAAAAGGCGCCGTCTGGTCTGGCCTGGGAATCCGGTATTCAAGCTGGCGAGGAGATAATTTATTTATGGCCTAGTTGGATTATTAGTTTCCGTGATAACATGGTAGTTAGAAGATAATTTATGTGATAAAAAAAAATTAAGATTTAAGCCCTTGTTGTGAAGTTTATTAGGATTTATGCCTAAAATAAAAAATTCCGTCAACTTTGTGTTAATTATTAGCACGTGAGCCATATATATTAGGATAAAACGAAACTCTCTGTTAATTGTTAGCACGTAGGCAGCCCCACGTGCTAATAATTAACCGAAAGTTTACAAATATTTTAATTTTGGACATAAATCCTAACAAACTTCACAACATAGGCTTAAATCCTAATTTTTTTTTTTTACCATAGGGGCTATCTTCCAACTACCATGTCACCACGGAGACTATTAATCCAATAAGCCAAATATATATGAATGTAAAAATAGTTCCTGAAATTGGCATTGCTCCTTATTTTGGTCCTTAAAATTTGAAGTCGATAGAAATGGTCACTGAGTTTGTCCACCATCAATTATTTGAATAATTATGTGAAAAATCTCTATTAAATAAGGATAAAATAACAAAAGTACCCTCAACTTTTGTCAAATCATTTTGGCTCATTGTTTTTTAAGTCAAGGGTATTTTTGTCAATTTGGTCCTTGTTTAACATAATTTTTAATGGAATGACCAAAATGAATAATGGCAGACAAACTATGATTTTAAGGACCAAAATAAAAAGTTATGCAAATTTCAATTAACCATTTTAGCAAAAAAGCCTATGTGAATAATATCATGGCATTGGCAAAGGCTTGTAAACTTAGTTTAGTTCATATTCTCTCTCGTCTCACAAGTATGTTTATGTTGCTAGACTGTAAACATTTATAGAAAAAAATAAACATGGTTCATCATTTCGTACTCGTTACTTGTGACAAGTTGACATAAAGAAGATTTATTGAATTGTTATTACCATACGGGACGATGATTCTCAGTTTGGCAAGAAGTTGGACATTTACAAGATAATATTATTGGATTCGTTATAAAGATTAGATGGATGTCGAGCAAAGAATCGTCTAGTTGAAAATGATTGTTGTAAGCACACATGGTCATGGACACAGTGGAGTGGATGTGGATAGACGGTTTGATTGTAAAGTGTGTTTCACCCTTTATGAGTCTTTGAGTTGTTCCGCTCAGCCACTTTTTAAGGCATGCTAGATATTTTGATTCAGGAATCAGCATGTTATTACACAATTAACTAACACATTTGATTTGAGGGTCGGAATGACCACAAACTGGCCTCAAAGAGTGTCAAACACCTGGGAAGGGATCAAGTCATCAAGTCCAAAATGTCGGACAACGTGCTTGTATAGTACTCTGGTTGAGTCTTATTTGAAGGGTCTTCCAGAGCAGATTGAGTCGTCACACCTGTTGCAAAATTTGCGACCACCGTTACGAGTATCAGCGTGTTAATCAACAATTACATCAATTACTTTAGCATTGCAATATGAATAGAAACTCTCTTACCCGAAAGAACGAGTAGAGTTCTGCAGCCAGCATTCTGGCCAAACAATATATCAGTATCTAATCTGTCACCCACCATACACATTTTGGAGCAACTAATATTGAATCTGCAAACGAAAAGGCAATGAGTCAGAAACATTCTCTTCACGATTGCAAAAATACACAATAAAGGCATGTATATGACATGAAGTTTGAAAACCAAGGTTGACCTCTATTCTCTATGAACAATCATATGCCGTTATGCAATTCGAGTGTTCATATTCTATATGGGATACCATTGTCTTTTTTGGCAGTTGCCTGATGTGGAGTTCACTCGCTTGAAATTTCAGACAATGATCTATTCTTTAGGAATTTTTTCTTTCAAAAATTATATACAAAGGTAAACAATTCTTACTTCTTTAACAAAAATTCCATCAGGAAATTAGATGGCTTTCCAACTACAATAGGCTCCTTCTGGGTGGATCCACAGATAGCAGCTACCATACACCCCGCACCTGAAACCCAACAAGGGAAGTACTATAAAGCAAAGTTTTAAACCTTATATTTGATGTTACGTTGATTTTCATCAAGAAGTGGAAGGGAAAGAAAAAAGAACCAGGCCATTCTTGTAAATCAGTCATGTGTCCAACTGCATCTCTATTGGTTGCAATGAAAAGACATCCTGGATTTTCACGTATGCAGAGGGTTCCATATCTGACAGGTAAAAGATCTAAAGTCAAGTAGTGAAGACAAATGTTTTAGAAGATAAAAGCATTGTTTACATTCTAACAAATGTTTTAGTACTCGGCATCATCTTTGTGGTTCGTATGAGCAAAACTGAATATTCTGCCCTAGACTGGAAACTGGAGAGAATGGAGCAAGGATTTTAACGTTCTTACTGAAGCTTGTAATAGTTAATATACTGGTCTAGTCCAACCACAACTGCTCCAACCTGCGAACAGGAGTTGCAAAATTTTTAGACTCCGCAGAAAGAAGTCACGGGTCAAAACAATTACAGGCAAGAGGTTACATTACACTCTTATCATGTTCAAAGAGACAATTTGATTTCAGCTGCGCAGTTTTTCTCCCATCTTCCTGCATTGTAACGTTTCATCAGTTTCTTCTAAGGCAAGATTTCCATGATAATAAGAAAAGAAACCACATTCAAATATGTTATAAGCCTAATGCTAGCATGAATCATTTCCATAACACACACGAGAATGAACACGGTTTAGCAAGTATCTCTGTGGTACAAAAACATTGGGGGTTCAAATACACCATAGCCTATACTTGTCAAAATGCTTGTATCTGTTTCAGTTGAGCTGTCTTGCTAAAATATCAAACAGTGGTTACTTGTTCAGTGCAGTAAGTTTCTTAAGGCAATTCAAGCTGTCCTCAATTACTAAGCTTATATCAAGCATTTACAAAACACCAGATGCAAGCAACACCCTAATGCGCAGGATGAGAAACGGGATTCACCCATCTTCATAATCATGGTTCTTGAAGATGAAAGTGAAACTAGTGAATGAAGCAAACAAAATTAAGTTGGGATGTAAATATAACAAGTTATAAGTTCCCAAAAGAAGAAACGATTCTGAAAAGTTCAAAATAGGGAGGCCTCTAATTTCTAAAGCCAGGGCAGGCCAACAGCAGAGATACAGAGATAACCACATAGTTTTCTTAACTATCTCCGTTCATGAGAGTAAGGGGAAAAAGCTCTACAGTCTATCAGTCCAATTTTCCTCTCGGGCTCATTTGGTATAGAAGATAGGATTTGAATGGATAAGCAACTATAGACAAGGTTTGTTGAAGGAAGAAATGAAAACATTGTGACCAACTTGGAGGTAGGAGATCTATTACTTGTTAAGCAAAACTTATCTATTCCATCCTCCTAACCAAGGAATGATTAGAATGGAGGAGTTTCCTTCATGCTTAATCCCCTTCTAATCCCCTCATATGAAAAATCATTCCCTTTCCCTTTACTATACCTTGAATTTAGACGGTTATCCATTCCAATCCCATCATAGAGGGTTATCCAAACTAGGTCTTCAAGCCCAAAAGATCAACTGAAGAAAACAAAAAACAAACAAAAAGGAAAAAGAGAAGAGACAAGATGAGCTTACGGGGCCACCGAGAGCTGTAAATCCAGCAAGCTGCAGCTCTTCCAATATGCCTTGCTCCCCTATCACATAAACCTGCAAAGAAAGCAAGCAATGTAAGAACAGAAAGACAATGAAAAACTTACAAAAAGAAGAATAAGCAGCAAACCTTCTTGTGTTTGGGGAAGTTAATGAGTTGCAAGTACATAGCAGCGGCAAAGGATGAAGAGAATATCTCATCCTACAAATACAACGGATTTGATTCAACAAAATCAAGTATATTAAAGATTTCGAAGAGTGACAGAAAAAGAATTGAGAGAGGAGAGGTCACCTCAGAAACCGAAATGCCGAGGGAAAGGAACTTGTCCGCGTATTGCTTTCTTGATTTTGTGGAATTGTTGGTAACGAACACCAGCTTCTTCCCCTAATTTATCACTAAATCATTAGTTGGTTAATTTACTGTGATTATTGAATAAATCAGAATGACAGTAGTTTTTTTTTTTTCAAAAATAAAAAATTGAAACGGAAACCGGAAATGGAGGGGGGGAGAGAGAGAGAGAGAGAGAGAGGGAGAGAGCGAGAGTGTGTGTGCCTTTGATCGTAAAAAGTGGAGTGTCTGAGGGACGCCATCGATGAGCTTATCGCCCTTCCAAATGACACCTGCTCAGTGCAATTATCATAAATAAGAAATGCTGAAACAAAAATTATAAAAATAAATAAATTCAAATGGACGATCTGCATTTTTCAATTGAATATTGGTGGAATATCAAAGTATAACAATTGTATTGAAAATGACAACAAATAAAGGGTATAAGAAAGAAGAAAGGTAGATAAAGGACCATCGCAGTCGAAGAGAAAAGCTTCGATAGAATCCAGGAGCTGGTTCACGTTCTGACGCGAAAGCAGCTGAGACTCGGACAGGGAGGAGTTCATCGTCAGGGTTAGGGTTTGGGACTGCAAATACACTACTATTACTATTAGACAGACGTCACAGACCCAGTCATTCAGTCAATCCACTGAACCTGGAGGGGAGGGGAGGGGAGGGAAGTGGAGGGAAACAGGACAAGCCATGTCACTGTTACTAAAGGGCCAATCAGCAAAGCAATAATAAGCCGATATCTCCTGGGCCTCGTCACCCAAACCCACATATCGGTTGCAGGGCTTCCTCGGCGAATGATTTTTTTTTTAATTTTTATTAAACAAATGATATAATCTACACTAAGGAAGTGAATGAGTGGATTAAGTCTCACAATAGGTTACCAATAATGTGATTCAAATTCACCTTCAGCTAAAACCGAACCTAAAACCTCTCACTTACAAGTGAAGAGAAATACCACTAAATCGTAGTCCTACGATCTAATGGTATTCCTCCTCAATTGTAAGTGAGAGGTCCTAGATTCAATTCTCACCAAAGATAGTTGAACCACATTATTTTGACAAATCCATTGTAAGACTTAGCCTACCCCCCCACCACTTTAGTGTAAATAAATAAAAAAAAAAAGCAAAAATTGTTTGTGCGAAATTCTTTTAGTGCCCATATTTTTTATTTTCAGTTAGAGGAAATTATAGCAATGATCTCTCAACATTAACTCAATTGGAGTAATAGTCTTTCAACTAAAAATTCATAATCATTGGTCCCTTAACTCATCAAAACGTGCAGCTATAGTCATTTTCATCAACCCCGTTAGAATTTCCATTAAAATAAGTCACATGCCACACATATGAGGCTGAATCAAATGGTAAATATGAAAAACCAAATGAAAAAAAATTGTAGCAATAATCCCTCAATTTTAACTCAATTGGAGAAATGGTCTCACAACTTTAACTTAATTGGATAAATTGTCTCACAACTTTAACTCAATTGGAGCAATAATCCTCGAATATGAGTCATTCTCTCTTTCAGTTATATACAAAAGGTATAATAATAATTTTATTAGTTTATTTTATTAACAAGCAGTAGTTTAAATTATTTAGCAACTTATATTGAGTAGCCAAGTTCACCACTAATTTATAATAAAGTTTTTTGTGATAAAATTCTATACTTATTAAAATGTGCATGTGAACAATATGAACGTTGATTATGATTACCAACGCTAGTAATTGCTTGCATCGAAGCCTTTTATAATACAATTTTGTTGACGCAGTATGTACAAAAATTTGTCACACTCAATGCGTCAATTTCGACCTTACCTAATAACGGGAATGCAACATGAACAAAGAAAGAAATAATTGAGAGAGGGAGAGAGAGAGCGAAAAGCTGAATTCCAATACGGCGGCTGTAGGCTCTAGTTAATTAACTAAAGTCGTTGATTTGTATGAAAAGAAATAATGAGGGAGGGCCCCTCTCTTCTTCTACTTCTGTTGTTCAATATTGGCGGCTGGGTTTCTCACTCCGTGCGTAGGGGACAATCGACAATGACACCCTGGCTGGCTGGTGTGAATACTGCTGTGCTGTCTTGCTGGGGTGTAAGGCGCTAATAAAGAAACAAGCAAACAAACAAATAGGAGAATCATCCATTATGCTATCCCACCGGTCGCCAATGGGGTGCTGGCCCTCGATTCCTTCCAAGTAATGGGAATTGGATTTTGTCTTTCTATCTTATGACCCTCACCCTCTCTGCTAACTACGATTCTGCCATTGCCCCTCTCCTGCTTGGTAGTTGGTAGTTGGCACTGGTTGGACGAAATTGACTCAAACCAAACCACTAAAATATTATTTGACACAATAGGTCCCACATGATTTCTTGATCTCGAAATAATAAGCACGAAACACAACTTACATATGACAATGCATTTTTAAAATGATACACTACTTGTTTCATGTAAATCATTTTCTACTTTGTTTTAATAAAAGTTGCGGTGGGTTACCCTTAAATATACACAAACACAACTTGTCAGAAAACAAAAGAAAAAAAAAACCAATAATGTGACTTGAAGTGAGAAAATGAAGAATGGCAACAAGTGCAAATTGTGAGAGAATTGGTACCCAAATGCGGCAGAAGATCGAGTTTAAAAGCTGAGAGTGAGCGACCTGTTTATTTATTTCCCTCTGTACTATTAAGTCGTGTCGTCTATACAAGGCACATCTCTCTCCCTCTCTGTGAGTCTGTGAGTATCTTGGGAGGGCTCTGAGATTAGCAGTGTCTGTGTGGTGGCGGATTAGATTGGCAAAACTGACAATGGCGGATCTCAAGTCAAAGTTTCTGAAGGTGTACTCCGTTCTGAAATCGGAGCTGTTGGAAGACCCTGCTTTCGACTTCACCAAGGACTCTCGCCAATGGGTCGAGCGGGTATTGATGTCTTCATTTTTCACTTTTACCATCACCAATTCAATTCAATGATTAATGAATATGTTTGGTATCGCTGTCTATTTTCTCTTAGTTGTTATTAGTAACGTTTCAGCTCCATAATCATAATCCATCAACTGTTTCCTTCTTTTGTTTATGATATCAAAACAACACCTCATAAGTCAAAACATCTGATTCAATTTCAGTAGTCTATGGTCGTCGGAATTTTACATTTACATTTACATTTGATTTACACACATCATTACTACTGACTGACTGACTGACTGACTGCCTGCCTGCCTGCCTGCCTGCCCGCCCAATTTACTTTTCTCTGTTACAGATGCTGGACTACAATGTGCCTGGAGGTCAGACTTCAATTTCATCTCAACTTTTCAATTAAGCAAAATTCAATTCGTCAGCTTGTCCTTCAACTTATGCTGTCAAAGGATTCTGACTCTTATCCTGTCCTTCAGGAAAGCTCAATCGGGGATTGTCTGTTATTGACAGCTATCAGTTGTTGCAACAAGGAAGGGAATTAACTGAAGATGAAATCTTCCTGGCCAGCGCTCTCGGTTGGTGCATCGAATGGGTATGGAAATTAAACCACTTCCATTCTCTTTTGAACCTCACCGTTATTTTCTACGTTTTTTTTTTTTTTTTTTTTTTTTTTTGTGGTTTTGCTTCTGGCGCATTACACTAGCGCATTGCGTGACAAGCTTACTTTTTTGTTATGGTCACACTACTTGCAGCTTCAAGCATTTTTTCTGGTTCTTGATGACATCATGGATGGCTCTCACACACGGCGTGGTCAACCTTGCTGGTTTAGATTGCCCAAGGTTTGTAGGAAGAGCAAATATATGTACATTTAAAATTTATTCATTTATTTATTTTTGTGTTTTCATTGTTGCCTTGTTGGTAAATCAATTAACTTGAGAAACTGTATCATGTAGGTTGGGATGATTGCAGTAAATGATGGTGTTGTGCTTCGAAACCATATCCCAAGGATTCTCAGAAAGTACTTCAGAGAAAAGCCATATTACGTGGATCTTCTTGATTTGTTCAATGAGGTAGGTGGACTCGCAGATTGTTTGCCAGATCATTTTTTCGCTTTAATGGAGAGCTAAACGCTAACTTATGTCATGTTTACGCAGGTGGAATTTCAAACTGCCTCAGGTCAGATGATAGATTTGATCACTACTATCGAAGGAGAAAAAGATCTATCCAAATACTCATTGTCAATGTAAGTGAAAATCGTACAAGATCATTGCCATTTGCCACTAACAAAATGCTTGTAGACATGCTAAGATTTTAATACAAGTAACCAACCCATATGCTGTTTCCTATTATGAAGTTAATGCACGATGCTGCAGAAAAGAATGCAAGAATTTGCATGAAATTCACAAATGCCCGTTGAGAAATGAATTTGTTACAGAGACTAATCCTTTGCCTTCTTTTGTATGGTATATTCATAAGCCTTCACTATTGGACCAATTTGCCATCTTCATAATTTGTAATGCTTAATTCCTTATACATTCGGTAATCTATGGGTTATAAAGGTCCAAACAGTCTAAACAGCTTGAGTTGATGACCACTTATTGAATTCCTTTAGATAGGCTATGAAGTTTAGCCAAGGTATGCCAGTGGAGTTAAATCTCACCGTCTGATTGAATGTTTCTCTGATATTATTCTGACATCCATGGCCAATGTTCTCACTACTTTGGATAAGAAATATTCATTTGGGGTGTCGGGTATGTTAAAAGTTGGAACCTCTTCAGACCTTTTAGTAGGCTATGGTATGGTGAGCAGGGTAACCGGAGACAAGTTTCACAATGTGACTAGTTATTCAAATAATTAACATATTATTCTCTATTTATGTCTAGTTGTAGTATGATATTTCAATTTATAAACAAATGGTTTGGATCTTTTGCAGTCACCGCCGTATTGTTCAGTACAAGACTGCCTATTACTCATTTTACCTTTCCGTAAGTACATACTTCTTTAGCACTCAAAGCAATCAATACTTGAACTGTTAGTATTCCTCAATGCTGTTTCAGTTTTTGTGCGGGAACGCTATTGTAAACCAGCATGTTTACTTTATCCTATATAATCTATACCTAGTCTGTGAAATTTGATGTAACTTAGTACATCCTTGTTCCCAGTACATAAACTCCTTTGGTCTTTGTTTAAATCAATAAGAAGTCTAATTTGAGAAAGATACGAGCCATTTTGGTTCCTTTTTCTGGATTGATATCATAAGATATGTACATGCCACATCCTGTCACATGTCCTCTTATTTTGTTCAGATGTTTTATAATGAAAGATTTGGCTAACCCTAACCGTTTGCTATCTTCTCAGGTTGCATGTGCATTGCTTATGTCAGGTGAGGAACTGGAAAAACATATTGACGTAAAAAACATTCTTGTTGAGATGGGGATCTACTTTCAAGTACAGGTAAATGTTTTGTTGAATACACAAAAACAGAATCCCTCCGCACAATGGAACTCTTCAATTGCTTTTGTTAACTCTCTTTTTTTCCTTTGTTTTAAATAGGATGATTATTTGGATTGCTTTGGTGATCCGGAAACGATTGGTAAGGTGAGATTCAGGGAGACGGCCTTAAATATTTCTCTCGTGTTTCTTATTTGATGGGAGTTGAGTTGTAATAAGCAGTTTGTGATATCAGATAGGAACAGATATTGAAGATTTCAAGTGCTCTTGGTTGGTGGTGAAAGCTTTGGAACTCTGCAATGAGGAACAAAAGAAAGTACTACATGTAAGAATCTTATATATATTTTCTAATCAGCGTTAAATTTTCTCACTCACTAAGTCACAAATGAATATGATTTGTGTACGTATTTGCGCACGCAGGAGAATTATGGGAAACCAGACCCAGAAAATGTGGCAAAAGTAAAGGCCCTCTACAAAGAACTCGATATTGAGGTTTGAACTTAATTGATTGTGTATGATGAATTGTTATAGTATAAGATGACTGGTAGATGCTGAATTGAGATTGTGATCGTGATTGTGGTAGGGTGTATTTGCGGATTATGAGAGCAAAAGCTACAAGAAACTGACGAGTTGGATTGAAGGGCACCCAAGCAAAGCGGTGCAAGCAGTGTTGAAGTCCTTCTTGGGCAAGATTTACAAGAGGCAGAAATAGAAATCTCAGATCTGGATTCAGTTCAGCCCCTCATCTTTGTTTTTGGCTGCTGATGATTTATGCTTTCCATTTATTTTTTCCGAAAAAAAGAAAAGAAAAGAAAAAGGAATAGCTTATCCCACTATCGAAGAATGAATATTGTTGTATTTGTAATAAAACATGGAGTTGCAGACATGCAGTTGAGTCAGTTGAGGGTCAATTATTAGTTAATTTATCACAAGTGTTGTTGATTAATTTTTGAATACAGAGACTAAGCATCGTCAATTAATATTATGATTCTCATCTCAAAGTTTCTCAGTTTCCAGTTGAGAATATTAAACAACCTCCGGCCTCCTGCTAAGATTCAGATTGATCTACTATCCAAATATTATATAATATAACAAGAAACATGAGATCATGGTAAGTTGGTAATTATAATGTGATTGATGTACCACACGCGGTGTTCTAAAACGCCCTTGCCTAAGCGCACTCATTATTGCCGAGATCATGGTCTTACTTCTTCACATCCATCGTGCAACGCATGCAGTTATCGATAGCCTGAAGAATCATGGTATAAATTTTCGAGTACTAGCTACAACATTATGTATGTTGGTACCGTAGTATGTAAACTTGAGGGCGAAAGAGAGATTTTGTTGATTTAATAGGTGATGATTGCGGTTGGCCACAACTATGATTTATTTCTAATGATATTTCTCTTTATTTGTAAGTGAGAGGTGTTATGTTCAATTCTCGTCAAAGACGAATTTGAACAACATTATTGCAAGCTCATTCCATTGTAAGTCTTAGCCAGGTAATATCATTTGTTCAAAAAAAAAAAAAAAGAAGAAAAAAAAAAGAAATAGTGTTTAGATAAGTTAGACTTCCACTTAGATCGTGACTCTCAGCTAAAACAAAAACAAATAGCTTTTATTTTTTATTTTATTTTTTCATTAGGTACTTGATCAACACTCATTATTCCCCATGCTTTTAAACTTTCAATACGTTATAGTACTTAACAATTTTTATGTCATTTTATTTTATAAGTTTTGTATCTAAATACAATTATGTATTTTTTTTAAATATAGATAAACATTTTTATTTATATGTTATATAAGAAGTTAACTAAAATTAAAAAACCGCCGAGCGCCGGCCTAAATGCTTACTAGGCCTCTGCCTTCCATCCGCATAAAGCCTTTTGGGACATTGATCACGCGTGACCGAGTCGACTTCATTCCAATGCGTTAGCTTAGCTAGAAAATTACGAAAATGTAGGATCAAGCTTGCAATGCTTCTGTTATGCTGCTATGCATGGTGATGTTTCTGAAGTACTAAAATGCGATTTTTTTTTTTTTTAGTACAACGATGTATTTTACATTAAGGATATGAGAAGTTCGGTTAAATTACATAATGGGCAATCTAATTTGGTATCGAATTCGTTATGAAATTCAAATTTAAGACATTTTACTTACAAATGATGAAGAATATCATCGTAATACTGTGTGGCAATGTAAACTCGAGTAGCAGTACAAATTTCAGAACAAGGAGAGACAAAATCCTTCAAAAATTGGTGCAATTAAACAAATAAAATCGGCGGAAACTAAGAAGGAAGTAAACTAAAAAACAGTATTAATCATTTCACGACACAATAGAAGAAGAAGGCAACTATCTCCTAATCTATTTTATTACAAACCACTCTTTAAAAGGAAATTAGAGAAATTAAAAAACGATTTAATTAAGAAAATAATAGAAAGTCAAATATCCTAGGTGCTGTATGAAATTGAACCAAAAGTCTCTCAGCTTTTAAGATTTCAACTTTTAATTGAAAAGTCTCCCCATCCTTTCCTTCCCCTTCCATTTTTTATCATCCCTTTCTTTTATCCCAAAAACAAAAAAACGTCGTCTCTTTGTTCCTTGCTGTGAAACCGTTGGGTTCCTGTACCGTCTCGTCTCGATCTCCTCCTTCAGTCATTCAATCCTTCAATCTGTTTTCTTCTTTTGTATGACCTGTGAGCTTTCATTTTGCGTATTATTCAGAAAGAAATCCAGATCAGATCAGGCGATTGCTTCTTCCCGCATTACCATTACGTGACAAGAAGTCGTCGTCGTCGTCGGAGCGTTTCCTCCTCAAATTTTGATGTCTTTCCTTTCATCTTGTTCGTATAATTTACAATTCCCTTTTGGTTACAAGAATCAATTTTGACTGACGGCTTTGTTTTGTTCACAATTTGTAAATTGCCATACATCGTACAATCCAATACAATACGAAAGGAAGGCAGGCGGGCAGGAAGGATTGTGGTGCTTTTCTTATCCGTTGGTGGGCTGTGGTTTGCTGCATGAATTGAATTGTGGTGGTTAGATAGATTAGATAGAATTAGAACATCACAAGAAACAAAAGAAAAGATGAAGCTGGTGGTTCAAGTATTGGGGGCTCGGGATCTACCAGCGATGGATCTCAACGGCTTTAGCGATCCGTACGTGAAGGTGCAGCTGGGGAAGCACAAGCTCAGGACCAAAGTGGTCAAGAAGACCTTAAACCCCTATTGGGGGGAAGAGTTCACCTTCAGGGTCGACGACCTCAAGGACGAGCTCGTCATCTCTGTCCTCGACGAGGACAAGTACTTCAACGACGACTTCGTTGGCTACGTCCGCATCCCTGTTTCCCAAGTCTTCGATGCCCGCAACAAGTCCCTTGAAACTGCTTGGCACCCTCTCCACCCCAAGAGTAAAAAATCCAAGAACAAGGATTGCGGTACTACTCTTACATTCTTCTGCTAAATTAAATGTGCCTACTTGCCTTTTCTTTTTCTTGTTAAAATTGCTCATACTTCCCGATGCACTAGTCTCCAAATCCAAATGCATACATTTCATGCTTTTCAAGTACAAAACTTGGGATTCTTGTCCCAAATTTGGAATGATAGCGTTGCTTACTGACAGGCAATACCAATACCCCATTTTTTGTAAATTCTAGCTACTTGTCATATTGTGGTTGGATTTGTCCCCAAGTTAGTTAATTTAAAATATTCCTTTATATGATTTTCTTCCTGACAGGCGAGATTCTTCTTGCAATACATTTTTCTTCAAACAATTCATTCGTGGACTCGGCTTCTGAGGGTGGTGACATAGGAAGTGAATCACCTTCAAGGTCTTTCAGTGGTGTTTCAGAATCAGCTTCTCCTGTGAGAGTGAGACCAGAAGAAACAGCATCTTTTAAGGACTTTAAGGAAGAAAAGATTTGTTCTCAGAAGACCTTTGCTGGTCGCATAGCTCAGATATTCAATAAAAATCCAGATTTGCTTTCAGCCTCCTCTAGCAGAGTGGACTTGTCCGAGCTGTCTGAAACTGCTAAATCCGAAGTTTGTGAGAGCAGCCCTGAGGATCAGTCCTCTTCCGCTACATTTGAAGAATTGATGAAAACAATACAGTCACGAGATCAAGAGAGTGAAACCCCAACCAACTTACCAGGAGGAGTGCTTGTGGATCAACTGTACGTCACTCCACCCCAAGACCTAAACACATTACTATTTTCAACAGATTCAGGTTTTCAAAAAGAGGTGGCAGATGCGCAGGGAACTACAGAATTGGATCCGGGGCAATGGAAATTAGATACCAGCACCGAGAGCGTCAAAAGAGTGGTGACATACGTTAAGGCTGCAACTAAGTTGATAAAGGCTGTCAAAGGAACTGAGGACCAAACGTATCTCAAAGCCGACGGGAAGGTTTTTGCAGTTTTAGCAAGCGTAAGCACTCCTGATGTTCCCTATGGGCGAACTTTTAAGACGGAGTTGCTCTACTGCATAACACCTGGCCCCGAGCTGCCATCAGGAGAGCAATCTTCACGTCTGGTAATATCCTGGCGGATGAATTTTCTGCAGAGCACCATGATGAAAGGAATGATAGAAAATGGAGCTCGACAAGGTTTAAGGGAAAGTTTTGACCACTATGCTACTATATTGTCTCAGAATGTTAAGCCAGTCGATTCAAAGGATCTTGGATCCAATAAGGATCAGGTTTTGGCATCACTGCAAGCTGAACCCCAGTCTGATTGGAAGCTGGCAGTCCAGTATTTTGCCAATTTCACTGTGATCTCCACATTATTTATTGGATTGTATATGTTTGTACACATCTGGCTTGCCCAACCCAGCACTATTCAAGGGCTGGAATTTGTTGGGCTTGACTTGCCGGATTCAATTGGTGAATTCATCGTCTGTGGTGTCCTGGTTCTTCAAGGAGAAAGGGTGCTGGGGTTGATCTCACGCTTCATGCAGGCCAGAGCACAAAACGGTAACATCACTTTTAGTGGTTGCTTTTGCTTTTGCTTGTAAATAGTAACATACACTTAGCTTCTGCCTTTCTCTAGTTGACAGTGTGTCCTTTTACATCAAACAATTAGTTTCATTCTTGTCATTATCACTATCAATATACATGCCAGGTTTTTTATCTACTCCACAAATTCCAATGTTTTAGAGAACTACATTTTTTTACCGCTGCTTCTTGCTCAGCAATTATATTTCTCTTCAACGGGGAGAACACAATGACGTGCATTTTTCAAACTGTTTCTAATCTGTTCAAAATCCAAATTTTCTTGATGTCCATATGTTTATCTTGTTATTTCTTTTGTTTTGAATATGATTTATCAGTATCATCTTTGTGTGTCTTATAGGCAGTGATCATGGAGTCAAAGCCCAAGGAGATGGTTGGTTGCTAACTGTTGCATTGATTGAAGGAAGTAACATAGCAGCTGTTGATTCGAGTGGGTTTTCTGATCCATACGTGGTGTTCACTTGCAATGGGAAAACTAGAACCAGCTCAATCAAGTTCCAGAAATGCGATCCTACATGGAATGGTGATTTTCCTTTGACCTGAGTTGTGTTGTTTGTTTGGTTTTAAATCTATACTTCTTCCAAATATATATGTCAGTGCATATTTTAACAATAATGTAAATCAAAAATTTAGAATATGTCTAGATTATGCAACTTATATAAACTAAATCTTGGTCTGATTTATTTCTTGTTGGTCTCTGCAGAAATATTTGAGTTTGATGCAATGGATGAACCTCCTTCTGTGTTGGATGTGGAAGTTTATGATTTTGATGGACCTTTTGATGAAGCTATCTCTCTGGGCCATGCTGAAATCAATTTTGTAAAAACTAATATATCAGATTTAGCTGACTTGTGGGTTCCTCTTCAAGGAAAGTTAGCTCAGGCATGCCAGTCAAAACTCCACCTGAGAATTTTCTTAAACAATACAAGAGGTGGCAACGTCGTAAATCAATTTTTAACTAAGATGGAGAAGGAGGTGGGAAAGAAGGTATAGCGGTCCATTATTTTGAAATTCACATTACCTGTGTTCTTTATCTTCTATTCCCTTTTCAGTAGTGTTCTACATACCTTTCATATGTTATTACTCATGATTGTTAGTGAAAACTATTCTAGATAACTGTGCGGTCTCCTCAAACAAATTCAGCATTCCAAAAACTGTTTGGGCTTCCACCGGAGGAATTTCTCATCAACGACTTTACCTGTCACTTGAAACGAAAAATGCCCCTGCAGGTGCTGTTAACATGGTTATACACCCTGTTGAAATTTTCCTTTTGACATTAAACTTTCTATTTGTTTCTTGAATCCATACTTGTAGAGCATGCAACCTTTTCTTGCTCCTCATTGTCTGTTATATGTTAGTTATATTTCTTATCTTACAGTTCTTCCCCTACAGGGCCGCCTATTTCTTTCTGCAAGAATAATTGGTTTCCATGCAAATTTATTTGGTCACAAGACAAAGTTCTTCTTCCTATGGGAGGATATAGAGGATATTCAAGTTGTACCTCCAACTCTGTCATCTATGGGCAGTCCAATTATAGTCATGACTCTGCGGCAGGGTAGAGGTATGGATGCAAGACATGGTGCAAAGACACAAGATGAGGAAGGCAGGCTCAAGTTCCATTTCCAGTCCTTTGTATCTTTCAATGTAGCTAACAGGTACCCGAAGGACTTCCTAGAATACCATGGCATTCATTCAACAAAGTAGAAACTTTTTTGTTAATTTTTGTGATCTTGTTCTCTCTTTAATTATTAGATATCATTTGTTTGGCATATGTTGGGTCTGCCCTTGCCTTCTTCTGACTTAGACTAGATCTCTGCCATTCCTTGCTCTTTTCTTTTGCTTGGTGGTGGTTTTGCACGAGTAACCCATCTCAACACTGACTTTACACCATTTTCTGAACAATTGATGTTTGCTTGGACATAAAGATTTGACTCACAACATCTGATGTTTCTGAATAGGACAATCATGGCTCTTTGGAAGGCTAGGTCTTTGAGTCCTGAGCAGAAGGTGAAAATAGTTGAAGAAGAATCCGATGTCAAGATCCAAGCTGAAGAGAGTGGGTCTTTCTTGGGCCTTGATGATGTCAGCATGTCTGAGGTTTATTCTGCAGCTCATTCCGTTCCTGTGAGCTCTCTCTCTCTCTCTCTCTCTCTCTCTCTTAGTGCATCTCTATTAGAACTAAGAATACACCTGCAACTCGCTTGTCCCCTTCTGCTGAACCTGTCTCATGGAATCAGAATAGCATAGCTTTCATCTAGATTATTTGCTGTGTGTGGTACTCATGACTATATGCACATCTGAGTTCTAATTATTTTAGTTTCTTCTCGACTGACCATCATATTTGTCTTGTTGGGGACAATAGACAAATTTCTTCATAGAGCTATTTGGCGGAGGTGAATTGGACCGTAGAGTTATGGAGAAAGCTGGTTGTCTTAACTACTCTTATACCCCATGGGAATCAGAGAAGGGCGATGTCTGTGTGAGGCAAATATATTACAGATTTGATAAACGTGTGTCCCAATATAGAGGAGAGGTGACTAGTACTCAGCAAAAATCCCGACTCCCTGATAGAAATGGTTGGCTTGTACAAGAGGTCTCGACCCTCCATGCAGTACCGCTTGGCGACTATTTCAATGTATGGATGACATTGAACTTATGCAGAATTCTGTTTAATAATCCTTATTTGTAAATGTGTCCCCCTTGAGTCACTTGTTTCACTACATGATTGACTAGTCCCTTTTCACAATTTGCAGCTTCACGTTCGATACCAAATCGAGGATTTGCCCTCAACACCAAAGGGATGCCAGGTAAAAGTATACTTTGGGGTTGAGTGGCTCAAAAGCACTCGGCATCAGAAAAGAATTACAAAAAACGTGCTTAAGAATCTGCAAGATCGCCTGAAGGACACCTTCAGTGTAGTTGAGAAGGAATTCACGATATAGTGGGTGGATTGGGTGCATTTCTGGAATTGTAGACATTTGACACGAAGAGTGCGGATATGACAGCTTGGATTGAGCTTGACTGGGTGATATGCCAGCTAGGAGACAATGAAAAAGTCTATAAGCTTTGGCTTGCAGAGGTGCGGCGGTAACATATGTATGATGGATGTGGTGGATGTGAAGGTGTAAGTGTGTATGTTGATGCTCCAGGGAGTACCATGGTCCTGGACGAGACAGTGCTTAGTGTTTCTGGGACAGAATCCTGGACTAGTTTAGGAGGAGGAGGAGGGGTTTTTGGTAGTTGCTGGTTGTGAATAACAGGTGCAGGTTATGCAATAACCTTCTAGTGTATATGGAAGTGGCAGGTCTAGTTTTTTGTGGTCTTGCCGTTTCTAGCCGAACAGCAGGCGCACCTCGCTGTTGGTGGTGGTGGCCCTGGCGGTGCTTATTCCTTTAGAATAGCTCAAACTTGTACCGATTTCATTTGTATTTGTTTGAATTATGAATAGCAATACGAAATTGTTGAAGAGATGTGGCTATATGTACATGACAGTTTGAAGCTTGTAGAGGAACCATTTTGTATAACTTGAACCTTCATTGCTTCCTTCCGGTGTCAATTGTTAACTTGAGATGAGGAATTGTAATTTATAGCTCCTTGGTTATTTAAAACTAAACTATTATTAGCGCTATAAAAAAGATTATTACCCTAAACCCAAATGCCAAGCGGGGATTAAACGCTTGTGTTTTCCCTTCTAGAGTAAAATGCCTAAACAAAATTGGATCAATCACAAAACCAACCAAATACATCATCAAGTAATATTGCAATATATATATAAATTTTTTTTTTTGTTCCCCCGAACATTGCAATATATTTGAAAAAATGAAAATAATAAAAATAAAAATAAATAAATAAATAAATAAAAGGAGGGCGGCGCCTTTGCTTTTGGGTTGAGTTCGCCCTCTCCAATCGCAAGTGTCCAGTCCTCTGCCCCTTCCAATGTAGGTTTCCGCTCTGCATTTCCTTTCTGCCCCAAACGAAAGTCTCTCCGCCTCCGCCTCGCAGCTGAGAGTTTGAGACTGCGACGTTACGTAAGTCTCTTGAAAATCCTAAATTTTGCTTTTGCTTTCGCTAACCATTCGGTCGGCGGCATTCGTTCTCATATTGTAACTTTGATTGCTAAGATTAGATGATCATCTTCCTTTCGGGTTAACAAGAATTAGATTATAGCCTATACTATAGGGATAGGATAATAGGATAATAGGTCCCAAGCTTCTTGTATTTTTGCAAATTTCACTCCGAATCCCGAGAATACTGACATCATGTACGGTAGAGCGGGCCTTGATCGATTTAAGAAAGCTCAGTCCTTGGAACCCTTCTCCGTCAATTCCAATCCCAATCCCAATTCCCCTTCCAAATCCAATCCCAAGCCCTCTCTTTCACACTCCCATCAACATCAACCCCCCCTCCCTCTCCCTCTTGCACCGCCCGAGGCCGCCCCCCTCGTGGAGCTGGGTCAGACCCACCAGCACCATCTCCCTCAGCTTGGTGCCGGTCAGTCCACTTGGAGGCCCCCTGACTGGGCAATCGACCCCCGCCCTGGTGTCTATTCTCTCGAGGTTCTCAAGGATGGTCAGGTTCTTGATCGCATTGCCCTTGATAGGCGTCGCAACATCTTTGGCCGCCAATCTCAGACTTGTGACTTTGTGCTTGATCATCAGTCCGTTTCCCGCCAGCATGCTGTTGTTGTTCCTCACAAGAATGGAAGGTCAGCCACACTTTCTCTCACTGTTCCTTTTCTTTCTATTTAATTCAATTGCGTGCTGTTGGTTTTGTTGACCAAGTGAAAGTTTGTTCTAGTTTGGGTTAGCCTCTCTTCAAAACTTGTAAAGAAAAGGGTAACAGAACAATAATCTACTAACTTAATCTTTACATCCAGATCATAGAGCTGGATTTGTTTAATATTTCTATGGTTTTATATTTAAGAAAGAGGGTGGTTTTTTAGGCAATGCCAGAGTAGCCCTACGACCTGATCCGTCAAACACATGATTCAATTAATCATCTAGGAGCTTCATGGATTCACCTATTTCACTATACTGCTTGGCCATGGCCATGTCCATGTCCATGTCCGTTCATACTCATGACAGTGTGCAGGCGATTGTTTTTTTATTTCCCATGCGTTAAGTAGTTGTATGATGTTGGTTTCTGTGATCCGAAGCCATTTACAAGCTTTATCCCTTCTGCAGCATATATGTAATTGATTTGGGGTCTGCACATGGTACTTTTGTTGCAAATGAAAGAGTGACTAAAGATACCCCTGTTGAACTTGAAGTGGGCCAGTCTTTGAGATTTGCTGCATCAACTAGAACTTATGTCTTGAGAAAGAATGACGCAGCTCTTTTTCCTCGTCCTCCACCGCCTTCAGAGGTTAATCTGCCACCACCTCCTGATCCATCTGATGAAGATGCTGTTGTGGCCTATAATACGCTTCTAAATCGTCATGGTCTGACCAACCCTGACGTAGTGGCTAAGTCCCGCGAGTCTAGTGACTCAGCAGGCGCAAAACGAGACAACCAGCGGCCAGAGAGACCCTCTAAGAGAATTAGGAAGGCAAGAGTATCATTCAGGGATCAAGTTGGAGGAGAGCTGGTTGAAGTAGTTGGGATTTCAGACGGTGTGGACGTAGAAACTGAACCGGGTCCAGTGGGTGTAAAAGAAGGAAGTCTTGTGGGGAAATATGAATCCCTTGTGCAGGTTACAGTAATCCCCAAAGGGAAGGAACAATTATATGTCAAGGAAGGCAATTCTTCCCAAAAAGGCATGACTGAAAAATTACAGGAGGT
Source organism: Pyrus communis (assembly GCF_963583255.1). NCBI lineage: Eukaryota > Viridiplantae > Streptophyta > Magnoliopsida > Rosales > Rosaceae > Pyrus > Pyrus communis. The sequence continues at coordinate 30,712,585 of NC_084805.1, forward strand.
CTTAAATAGAGTCAAGACTGCTCCAAAGGGTAGGATTTATGATGACCTTTATGGAGAATCTTTTTCTGGCAAAGTGGGTTCGTCATGGGCATATCCTTCTTCTGTGGACTCGAGTGGTAGAAGACCCCCTCCAAGTAGAGATCCCGATGGGAAGGCATTAAGCGTAAACCATGGAACTAACTCAAGTCACATTGACGATGACGAAGATGATTTGTTTGGTGATTGATTGAGTCAAGCACTCGGTGGATGGATTTTTGTTCTTATTTGGGGTCTGACAATGTTTTGAAGATTCGAAAAGATTATATGGTCTTCCTTCCTTGTGAATGGGAAAAGAGTTACATTTAATCAACAAATTTCTTAGTATTGGTATGGCCTGATCCATAATCTCCATGTCAGTTAATGTTAGGGGAGCCGCTAGTGCTAGTGCTAGGTAGGTCATTTATTTGATCCCTCTCAATCTGATGTGAAGTGGTTTATGCTGGTATATTATTATTAACCTGACAGGAAGTCTTTTGTGAGATGCTGATGCGGGTTGGCGGGTGGAGGGAGTGGCCTGGTTTTGTAGTAAGATGATCTGTTGGTATCTCCTCGCAATGTAGCCCTGCTAAAGACTCGAAACTTGTTGAGGATTGCTGCACATTTTAATGCATTAGGCTGTAGCGTGAAACCAGCCAGCTTATAATTTGCATGTGAATTCTGTTTTTTTATTCACGAATTGTGTATTCTTGTAATTGAACTACCAATGAATCATTTGCGTTATGATTAATGGAGCTGATTTCCACACATTCTTTTTACCCTCTCTCACATTTCTCTTTATTATTTGGTCATCAATTGAATAAATCAAATGAAAACAACAGACGAGATTAAATAGTGGCGGATGGGAGGAGAAAAATGCGTGTCTATAATTTCCCTCCTTAATAGAGTAGCAATGTTTCATGTGAGTAAATAATGTGATGTATGCGCATTAGAAAAAAAATATTGGAAGTTTTCAAGTGGAGAGGATCTCAATTGAAGGAAATTAGAATGGACCTTTGACCTTTTTGTTCCCCATGCATTGCGCACTTGTGTTTTTTTTTGAAATTTTGAATTAACAAAATCTCATCTGGGTTTAGGAGCCCCGAAGCATAGGATCCGAATTCCATGAGCGTTTCGAAAGCTTTTGACCGACCGTGACCATGACCTTGTTGGAAGCGTTGTTATGATATCGATGAGAACCTTGAGGAGGAGAAACTTGGAGGGAATCTATTGCCCTGTTCGAAACTATTACAGACATTTGTCAGCCATCGCCAATGGACCCCAACAGTCCCCTGTAACTGTTGGGTCGGAGGCGGCGAGGGACGCGTACCCTCCACTTGTTCATGAAATCCTGCAAATTTGTGCAGGAACAGGTGCACCCGCGGAAGGGAAGGCCTGCCATGCACACATCATACGTTTCGGATTAACAGCAGACACATTAACCTCTAATATGCTCATCAACGTGTACTCCAAATGTGGTTTACTTGATTGTGCCGGCAAGGTATTCGATGAAATGCCTGAAAGGAGCTTAGTTTCATGGAATACAATGATTGGGTCACTTGCTCGGAATGGGGAAGAACAAGAAGCTCTTGGTCTTTTCTTGCAGATGCAAAGACAAGGAAACACTTTCAGTGAATTCACCGTTTCAAGTGTTCTTTGTGCTTGTGCTGCGAAATGCGCTGTGTTTGAGAGTAAACAACTGCATGCTCTTGCTGTTAAGTTAGCAATGAATATAAATGTCTATGTGGGAACCGCGTTGCTTGATGTTTATGCAAAGTCTGGTTTGATAAAGGATGCAAGCTCTGTTTTTGAGTCTTTGCCAGAGAGGAGTGTTGTTACATGGAGTTCGATGGTTGCCGGGTATGTGCAAAATGAGCTTTTTGAAGAGGCTTTGGTGTTGTTCCATAGAGCTAAAAGGATAGGGTTAGAACAGAACCAGTTTACAGTTTCTTCTGCTATTTGTGCTTGTGCAGGTCTGGCAGCTCTCATTGAAGGAAAGCAGGTGCATGCTCTTTTATCTAAAATTGGCTTTGGTTTGAATATATTTATTGTTTCCTCTCTTATAGACATGTATGCAAAATGTGGTAGCATTAGAGAAGCATACAGTGTGTTTCAAGGTATGAGCGAGAGGAACATTGTTTTATGGAATGCCATGATTTCAGGGTTCGCTAGACATGCTTGCTCCCTAGAGGTGATGATCTTATTTGAGAAAATGCAGCAGATGGGTATGTTCCCGAGCGAAGTAACCTATGTTTCGGTATTAACTGCCTGTAGTCATATGGGACTAGTTGAAAGTGGAAAGAAATATTTCAACCTCATGATAGCAGAACACAATGTGTCACCAAATGTTGTTCACTATTCATGCATGGTTGATATTTTAGGTCGGTCAGGGTTGATTATTGAAGCCTATGACTTGATACAGAAAATTCCGTTTGGTGTTACTGCTTCTATGTGGGGTTCTTTGTTGGCTTCTTGTAGGATCCATGGAAATCTTGACTTGGCCGAGCTCGCAGCACAGCATTTGTCTGAGATAGAACCTAATAATGCAGGAAACCATATTTTGCTGTCAAATGTTTATGCAGCAAATAAGAAGTGGGAGGAAGTTGCGAGAACAAGGAAGACTCTTAAAGAAAGCGAGTTGAAGAAAGAGAGAGGGAAGAGTTGGATTGAAATAAAGGACAAAGTTCACTCATTTATGGTTGGAGAGAGGAAACATGCTAGAATTGATGAGATATATTCAAAATTGGACGATTTGGTGACAGAATTGAAGATAATGGGGTACAAGGCTGAGACTGAACATGACCTTCATTGCGTGGGTGAAAGCAGAAAGCATGAACTTTTGAGGCACCACAGTGAGAAACTTGCTCTTACTTTTGGGTTGATATGCTTACCTTCCAATGCTCCTATCAGGATCATGAAGAATCTTAGGATTTGTGGTGATTGCCATGCTTTTATGAAGATTAGTTCAAGTTGTAGGGGAAGGGAAATCATCGTTAGGGATACAAACAGGTTTCACCATTTCAAGAATGGTTATTGCTCTTGTGGGGAATTCTGGTGAAATACTTTTTTGTGTTCCGTTGCGTTTCGAGGGTCCAGTCCAGTTTACCAGAAATGGGATGGGAGCGCAAGAGATTCATCCAATGGCTGCTGATTGGGGATGTGCTCTCCGCTTGCAGAGGTTAATCTGATCCGTCCGATGAAGATTGTTGTTGTGGCTGATGATTAAGACACATGCAAATGGTGATGGTCTGACGTAGTGCCTAAGGCCAGTTGTTTTGTGATTATACATGAACATATGCGAGTGCAAACAAGCGTAGGCGGTGCGGTGTATCCAACTGAAGGTGTTGCCTAAATAGTAAACATGTAAGGAGGTCCTTCCTTTTTCTTTTTGGAATGAATTTGTGCTGAGAGTAGAGATTGACTAGTACCACCAGTGCCTTTTTTTTTACATCACCACACTAATTGCGCATGCACGTGCACTTTGACGATCCATCAAGTTGGTCTCCAATATTCTCTGTTAGAGTAATAAGTAATTAGTTGTGAACAATATGAAGTGATTAATATTAATTTGTGAGGACTGAGGGGGCCATGCTGCATTAGCAATTAATTAAACAAGAAAAATATTAGTTTTGGATAACATAGGCAATGATATAACAATATCTAATTAATCAAAACAAGTACCTTAATCCTCCGAGCTTTAACTTTAGTGCTGATATCACGACCATTCCGTCTTTGTCATAATATAATTGAATGTTGAACAACTAACATATATATATTGAACAATTAACACACACGCACATATGTATAATATATGGGTCTTTGACGAATAATTAGCAGTTGACTCATCCATCTTAATTTCAAATGAAGAGATTGAATGGACGTATGGATGGGGCCCTGCGCTCTCTAATCTGATTACAATTTACATGATATTATATGTATCATCATGCGGGGCCGGCTCTGGAGCCTTTAGAATTATTGTATGTAAGATTATCTCCAGCCAAATGTTAATAGGTTATATTTAGATTTAAAATTGACAAAATCGTTCTTCAATTCTGTGATTAAAGGGGATTTGGCTAAAACAATCAGGCCAAAGTTTGGACCCAGGGCAAAAGTAATAAAATATAAAGAGTAGTAAAACATAGCCCAACAAAATTGGAGATGAAAATTTTAACCCTAAATAGTCTTTAAAATATTAATCTTTGGAGGACTAAAACACAGTCAAGGGCTATGTCTAGACCTTCATTATGTATCTCATGCAATTTATTTGCTATGGAGTAAAACATAGCCAAAGAGCGATTATATTGCACACGTACGAGTGAGTATAAAATAATGGATGGTGCTATTTACACTCTTTTTTTTTACTTTCTACACGTCTTTTATTAACTTGTTTTTTTATTTTTTTTTTCAATTCATTTGATCAAACGGTCAAAAAGTAAGTGAAAGTAAGAGGTAAAAATGTGTGTGGATAGCACCAACCAAAATAATATATATGCAGAATATCCCAATTGCGTTGGTGGAGAAATTTTTCACGTATTCAGAATTCAAATACAAGTGGAGGGATATAAAAGAATATATTATTATAACATGAAATACTGTTTGAATACTTTACACTTGAAAAAATTTCTCATATTGGTACAATATAGAGAGGGGCGGAGTTTGAAAAATATACATATGAAAATCTTATTAGAACTCTCTAAATGTTTGGTACGAGTCATTTTTGTGTGTACTAAGTGTTTAATGTAATGTTTGCTAGACATATCTCGACAAGTTTGGTCGACAACACTTGACATATTCTTTCGATACAACTCATAAGATATTTCGATATATGTTAATATCTGTTAACATGTAGGCACATGATTTGATTAGCAACAACAAATCTACTAGATGTTCGATAAAATACTTTGGTAAATAAACAAGTTGTATATTTTTCGCGCTCCTCCCTATTAAGAGGAGGATGCATGGTTGGTTGAGACTCGGGACTAGAAAGTGGGGAAGAAGAGAATACTTGTCTGTGTCTGGCCCTGAAAGCAACCGACAATGGGGAGGCATGACAATCCGCTCAGCGCGACTGCAAAGAATTATTCAGTGTGTTTGAAATTCAGTTGGTACATTACATGTTATCATATACATATAAAGATATTTGAAAAATAAAATTTTTTTTTACTTATATAATAATACGTGTATCATCTTGTGTTTTGAAACATTGAAAATTTTTATAACTACGAGTGCGAGAAATGTAACAAACGGTAAATGATGAAACACGTGGATGACATGCAGATAATCAAGTAGCTTTGCAATTGCTAGCCTAGCCTAGACTAGAAGAAGGAGGAGGAGAATATCCCTTCACCTTAGAAAGTGGAGGAAATCATCATGATTGATGAGGAAATGGGAACTGGGAATCAATTAATTAATGGGATCTTCCATTATTTCCTTTCATTTCAATTTCAACGGAGAGATGAATATAATGTAAGTATCTAAGCCAAGCAGAGGAGGCTTAATCAGTTAGAGTAATCAGCAAGATGTGATGATCTGGTCCCACGCGATGAGCACGATGTTTCAGTAATGGACTACTAGTAGGAGCACTCTTTTGAGCTTTTTCTTTACTTTCCTTGTTTCTTTAATGCATTCTCACTTCCCACTTTCAATCTTCTTACACATATATTATATTGCTTTGCTTTTTCGTAATTAATTAGTTCAATTCTAATCTAATTTTAATAATTCAACCAGAGATAGAGCACTAGGTCCCCATCGCCAGAAGAGACCTGTCGATCCCGCTTTTTCTATCATTATGAGTAATACTAAAGAGACTAAAATTGTATAAAAAAATTTATAAACTAAATGATATGAAAGTTGATGATTGAATTATTCTTAAACGTTGATAAATGTGCTCAATCCTATTAGTGACACATCATTTAGTTTACAAATTTTGTCTACAAATTTAATCTTCATAACATTATCAAATCATAAATTATGCATGTCTTACGAATAATGCTCTTTTCATACATTACCATGTTGATTAATCCCAACCAATTCCACACACACTGCAGACAGACTCTCTCTGTCTCTCGTTGGTGTCTGTCTCACACTCACAGCAGTCACAGTAGTACTTGATTCTAGCTACCAAGCTTAGCTAGCTAATAGAAAGTTATTAGTCGTCTCTAATACTGTCTCCCTCTCTCTGTCTCTGGGGATTATATGCATGAGATGTATACCCTATTCTATATATTTTCACGTTGCTAGCTGCATCTCATCACGTTAAAGCCCCGGCCGCTCGCTCTTTGTTGTTGGCTAGTACGTACTTGAATGGCTTCTCATCAGAAATTATTAAACATCGGATTTGCTATTTTGGTTGCGCAGCTATACAGTTGCTCTCTCCAATCCATCGATCAGTCCACTCAATCGCTTGGAATCATTTGAAGGTAGTTAAATTAATTTGCTTTTCCGATCGATTTTATATATTAGTGCTAGCTGCTGTTGCTGCCTTGGAAGTCAACAATGTTCCTTCAGCTCAATTGTTTACTTGCGGTACGTACCTTCCTTTTGATCATTATAATTCTTAGTTACCATTCATTGGAATAGTTTTGGCCGTGTATGTATAGAGTAGCTGAGTCGTCCCAATCCCATTTACTATACTCGATAATGTTAATGATATATGCTATTTAGTATAAACATAGGGAAACTGGAGTGTGATTATGTGACATATATACATAGAATTGAATCATCAAACTAGCTTGCAAGTTAACCCTATCCTGATATAATTAACTTGAAAAGTTCTTATGTGTGTGAGTGTATTAAGATAAATAACTTGAGTTAAGGCAATCCTTGGTGCAACGAAAAAGTTGTTTTTTTATGACTGGAATGTCACAGATTCGAGTCGTGGAAACATCTTCTTTGCAAAGTAAAGATAAAGCTGCATACGATAAACATTCCCTTTATTCCTCGTAAAAACAGATAACCTTGTTGCCTTGGGTCACCTTTTATATATAATTTTAGTGCATTTCCGTTATGGTATTCAGAGATGAAGGAAAGATTATGCCTTACTTTGCTAAGGGATAAATACATAATGTCCAAAGGATACTGTAAGGCAGGAGATCGAGCTTTAACAATTATTTACAAGTCAGCTAAAATGATGGGGAAAAAAATTGAAATTCCAATTGAATATATGGACAAAAGAAATGAACAAAACCATCCTATATACGGAGCTTGTGGAGGGGCTCTTTATCAATGTCAAAAGTGAGTCCGTCCCTAAATAGCTAAATGGTCTCCGCCCTCCAGTATCTATCTATAATATAAGAAAAACTAATGAAAAATACTTGAAAATTTTAAGTTTTAACGATAAAGACAAAATAAAGGGTAAAATGAATAGTACCATGATTAACTTTTTAGTGTAAAAATGTAATTTTTGTTAAAGTACATAATACCGTGAACTTTTCGTTAAAACTCTCATATATATATATATATATTCGTCTGTACATATATACACATACAACTTGAGAGGTCATGCTCACTCATATATTATAATTTTATATGTATTCAACAAAGTTGGCGTCATAAGTCATGAGCAGAGAGTAGATTGTTTATGGTGTTCTAGCCATGCTACCTTTAATCAGCTAACGTTTCTTGCGATTGATGCTTCTCTTTTCTGATAGATAGATAGACTATATATACGTATGAACTAATTAATATTCTATTTTTTATACAAAAATGTTTGTATTATTCTTTCTGACTTGCTAATTGGAAAAAAAAATGTAGGTTTTTTTCTATCTGAATAAGAAAAATGTGTACTGCTTGTAGTGCCACATTAGCACTAAATATATGGTTCCTCTTTCAAGGATATCTATGTATCCAGGCCAAAAGTGGTTTAACAGTATAAACTAGGTCATGCGATGCGAGTCATGAGTCTAGAGGTTGAGTTGGGTTGTACTAGGAATTGGAACAAACTAGATATATAATATTTTATATATACACAAATAGGAAGCTTGTGAGAAGGGGTTCCATTTTTTTTTTTTATAAAAATAAGCATTAGTTGTGGGATTCATACTTTACCGAACTTTAATGATCCAAACTAGTCTTATTTAAACGATTTGTATCGTTAAAGTTTGATGTGAAATAAGCCCCACACCTGATTCCTATTTAAAAAAAAAAAAGAGAATTCCTTTGCATAAAGAGCCTGTATAATTATATATACAAAAGAAACAACCATATATATATATATATATATATATAGTGATTTGTTATTAGTACTTCAAAAATCTCATTTGGCACTCCAAACTTTCTATAATTAGAAAGAAAAATACACTTACGAGAAGTGTAGAATGTGATTTTTTGAATGCTAATAACAATTTCTTATATATATATATATATGAATATAGATCCTCTCCTGAGCTTCTCTATGCGAATCCAGCGGACAACATAATCGTGGCCGTTGATCCAAATCGTGCGGTCATGAATCCAAAGCTTCTCTATGCAAAATGGCCTTTTTTCTTCCTCTTTCCCTGGGAAGTGCCGAACAGAAGATTTCAATTCTGATGTGGCTGTCCGCATTCAACAACAACATTTCCTATGTATCAGAATGCTCCTAACATGGAGGCGTCGAATTGCTCTTGACAGAAGATTTCAATTCCAAACAAAATTAAGACAAATAATTGATGACCCAATTTGAAATTTGATCCAAATTCAACAACCCAATTATTCTTCTTTTCTGGTAAAAAAAAAAACCCCGGTCGAGCTAGATGGCGAATTAGAAAGCATGGGTCAGTGACTTGGCGCCGCTAGTCGTCGGAGCCGATGCGGCAGTCGCGTTCAACAGGAATTTGAGGGGGTTTTGGGGCTTATGGACCAATTGGGCGGCTGGAACATGGTGCTGAAGTTGGAGGTGGAGAAGCATTCCATCTGGGGGAGAGAAGCAGAACATGACAGAGAGAAGGAAAGTGATGACTGATGAGAAGGAATGAAATACCGAAGAAAGAAGCTAAAAAAAAAAAAAAACTTGATTTGGGGAAAAACTTGGATTCATGACCGCACGATTTGGATCAACGGTCACAATTATGTGGTCCGCTGGATCCGCATAGAGAAGCTCAGGAGAGGATCTGGATATCCTATATATATAATGCTCGCTCGCTCACTGCACTGCGTGCAACTGATTCCTAGCAGTCGTCAGTCACCAATGTATAGTCCAAGTGGCCGCGTTTCACCTCCTTATAATTAAATGAGTTTCAGCCACTCATTAATCCAATTCGTCCACTAATACAAATACATCCACAAACGGTGTAAGTTCCAAATTAAACAACTATATACATATAAAATATTAAAAATGATTTGCATGGCATCCTTACTTCCTTGTGTCAAATTCAACATCAACACAAAAGAGTTGAATGAGTGTAGTTTGAGAGTTCACAGATGCACTGCTGATCTTGTCTGACTACTCTCAGAGCAAAATTAACTCCTCTTCGTTTTAATTTCTTGTTATTATATTATTATTAGTGCAATTTAGGAAAACTATCTGCACTAGTTATTTGCCCCGTGTGTGTATATTTATATCTTATGTATGTATAAATTGAAGGAGTTGCAGGTGGATTAACAATGTATGCTGATGTTGGTGGATCCTTGACACCTTGTTGGCCGGACGAAAGATGATCATCAGGTAACTAAGGGCCATAAACCCTACTAATTCCCAACTTAATCATATTCTTAAATTTCTTATATAGATAGATGGAATTTCCATGATTTTTATCTTAATTTGTGGATTTTGACGATTCAAACTTGTATGTTGGTTCGGCTTCTGAAACAATCAAAATCAGCGTCCTACCTCAGCACTTGTTCATAATTTGCAACCATTTAACTGCTAATTATTACTAGTTAGTTGATATTTCAGCTTCATTAACTAGATATTTATGTTATTTTTTGGTAAAAAATATGTGTATATTTGGATTTGACCACATAAATTGCTTTGGTCTGTCTGGTGAATTAGCTGGCTAGTTAATTAAAATCTCCCTTCCATATATCCTTGCAATTTACAGTTTTGGTTCCCTGAATTTGGAAAAATATCTATAAATCATTTACTGAAATGTTTATGATTCAATTATATCACGCATGAATAGATACTTTTCCCAAAATGCACTGTCCATATGTATTTCTTATTTTCAAACCTATACAGCATACCCTCGGGATTTTAGCTGATCTTTTTCAGAAATCATAAAAGGGTATATTGCTGCACAAGTATTTTGAAGGGAGAACCTGTTATCATCTCTTGTTAAAAGAAAGTACCAATCTGATAATGAAGTTTATGAAAATTGGAACCAAGCCGGACACCTTCTACACCGAAGAAGCTACCAGGTACTAGCTTAGCTATGACTTGTTTTCCCACCGGTGTTCCATAGATGACATTGAATGGGTATGCATAGAATCAATTTCCTCACACGTACGTCCTCACAGCTCACGTTCATAATGAAATTGCTACTTTGTGCTTTGGTTTTATATATTGAATTTCTTGATTTATGTACTGTCCTCGCAACAGTATTATTTCAGCTGATTTTGCATTCACTATGTTTGCAGGACCGTGATTTCAGATGTACCCAGCGACTTTGTCATACAAATTAACAACATCCATTATCTTCTCCATAAGGTAATGATCACATCATTTACAAGGAATAATGTTTTGTCGAAATGCACCAATTTCATTTTCTCATGTAGTCACGGATGTGCAATTTTTCTGCTGATCAGTACTTCCTGTGCATTCCTGTTTAGAATTCTTCAGTGTTTTTGAAGCTAAAAAAAAAAAAAAAAAAAAATATCTTCAGTGCATGATTGTAGTACTGGAGAAAGGAAGGAAAGGAAAAACATTCAATAAGAATGAACATTTCACTATTTTTCCGAATTTTATAAAATCATACAGCAAACTAATACAGCTAGCACTTCTTCTGCATGTATACAACTATACATACACAAGTGCTTGCTCTTGGTTAAGGGATAATTGTGCTTTTGTTAGCTGCAGTTTCCACTTCTTCCAAAATGTGGCCTCTTACAACGGCTTTGCTCTGACTCTGGTGATTTGGAAAAGGTCAGCATAAAGCTTCACGATATTCCAGGAGGTGAAGATGCGTTTGAAATGTGTGCTAAGTTCTGTTACGGAATTACGATTAATCTCAGCGCCTATAATTTGGTACCTGCATTTTGTGCTGCTAAGTTCCTCCGAATGACCGAGTCAGTAGAGAAGGGAAATTTTGTTCCAAAACTCGAGGCTTTCTTCAATTCATGCGTTCTTGAAGGTTGGAAAGACTCCATTACTGCATTACAAACTACAGTGAAGTTGCCTGAGTGGTCTGAGAATCTTGGGATCATCAGAAAGTGCATTGATTCAATTGTTGAGAAAATCCTTGCTCCTCCAGCAAAGGTCATATAATGCTCATGAATATTTTATTATTATGCTTCTTCTGTCAGCAATCGGTTTATTTTATTCTTCCTTACTGATTTGCTCAAACTAAGTAATGTTAGTCAATTTTAATTTTCAGGTTGCGTGGTCCTACACTTATACCAGACCTGGCTACACCAAAAAGCAACATCATTCTGTCCCAAAGGATTGGTGGACTGAGGATATATCAGATCTTGATGTAGACCTGTTTCGATGTATAATTACTGCTGTTAGAGCCACGCATGTGCTGCCACCACAGCTCATTGGGGAAGCTTTGCACGTCTATGCTTGTCGTTGGCTGCCAGATACCACAAGAACACCTCCACAAATAGATGAGGAACTCATGGAAAACAATCGAAGAATTGTTGATAGCATTGTGAGTATGATTCCCGGAGATAAGGGAGCAGTTTCTGTTGGTTTCTTGCTAAGGCTTACTGTAATTGCCAATTACTTGAGAGTGTCCCCAGTGACAAAGACTGACCTGTTAAGGAGGTCTGGTCTACAACTCGAAGAGGCAACGGTGGATGACCTGATTTTTCCTTCAAACTCGCCTGCTGACCCGGAATTTTACGATATTGACTTGGTTTTGGAAGTGTTAGAAAGTTTCTTGGTGCTATGGAGAAGACAATCCCCTGCAGCTGCTTCTGAATTGGACAGAAGTGCTCAGGTTTTAGGAACAATGAGAAAGGTTGGGAAACTCATTGATTCGTACCTTCAAGTTGTTGCCAGGGATGTCAACATGCCAGTTTCAAAAGTGGTATCTCTGGCTGAAGCTTTGCCAGATATTGCAAGGGAAGACCATGACGGCATCTACAAGGCTATTAACATTTATCTAAAGGTATGTAAGTATGTAGTATATTAATCGAAGTGAATGCCATTGCCATTTAGAATTCATGAGTATAATTAATTACTAAATGCTGGTTGACTAATCCATTTGATGAAACATATGTATTAATAAGTAGGAGCATGGTGATCTAAGCAAGGCAGACAAGAAACGCTTGTGCCGCATTTTAGACTGCCAGAAGTTGTCGCCTGAGGTACGCACTCATGCTGTGAAAAATGAGCGGCTACCACTGAGGACTGTTGTGCAAGTCCTCTTCTTTGAACAAGAGAGAGACAGAGGTTCCAACTCCAAGGCAGCAGCAGCAACTCATGATCGTCATAAACATAAGCCACTGCCAATAACACCCTCCCAGTCCCATGAGCCAGGAAAACAAACAACGCCAAGTAGCAGAGAATCGGATAGTCATAGTCATAAGCTAAAATTGGGAGCAGCAAATGTTCATGATAAATTCAGTTGTAGTACCACTGGAAAGAAAGATAATCCACTGCTGCAAATGCAAAACAAAAGATCAGGCGGAAAGTTGGCATTGAAAAACGAAAGAAAGGGTGTCAGATTAGAAACGCAACAAGTAGATCATCAAGGACATAATATGGGAAGGGAAATCGTAAGAGGAGGAGCATCTGGATCTGCGGGTGCAGGGAGCAAGTTGGACGCTAAGAAGATGATCCAAAGGGGAAGTAGGCCGGACCATGGCCACGACAAAGGCAAAGATAGATAGCAAAAACGTACATGAACATCAATCATCCTCGTTTCCTTTGCACTTAATGTAATTAAGTTTTTCTTTTTGTTTGTTCCTTATTCCTCTGGAATTGGAGAAAATGTTTCAGTTCTGAACTATGTTATCTTATGATGAGTCCTCTCCACCGTTTGTGCCATACTCTAAACATAAAGGGTGGGAGCTTCTTGCCATGGCGCCAATGTCAGTATGGTTTTACCAACCATAAGAAGAAGACTCTAAAACCATGCAAAGATGCTATTTAGTATTACGGCTTGATGATATTTATTTTCATTTGTAAGTGAGAAATCGTGTTTGATTCTTCTGAACGGTGAATTTGAATTAAATTTAGGTTAGTCTATTGCAAAGTTTAGCCCACTTCCCCCGCCCCTTAATATAGATAATATTGAATGATTTAAATTCTCATTCTATAGAATATGTTACAAAAAATTAATTAATCGTTTGAATTTGGGAGTCAAAAACTTGTTAATTTTATTGAGGCATTTTGATTTCTTTGATTTATGCACAACAGGTGAAAGTCTTTGTCAGCCGGAAAGGTGCTCTCAGTGTACTTGTAAGTAAACGTGTCTTTAACTCAATTGAAAAAAAAAATTTAATAAAAATAGTTTAAAAACTTTAAGTTTTAACGATAATGACAAAATAAAAGATAAAATAAATAGTACCAGAATTGACCATTTAATGTAAAAATTTGATTTTTCGTTAACTTTTTCTTGAAAAAAAATTTACAGACAGCATCAGCGCCATATGAATTACAAGAGGGGCTTAAAATAAAATAAATAGGAGTGAAATGACAGAGTTGTCCTCATTTAAAGACGACGTCTGGCTTTTGAAGAGGACACAGGCTTGGTTTGGTATTGCTGTGCTTTGAAAAAAAGCTGCTGTGAGAATAAGCGGCTGTGAAATAAAGCCAGCAAAGTGTTTGGTAAACTTTTTTGTAAAAGTGCTTTTGGAAAAAAAAGCAGTATCATAGTGTTTGGTAAACTTTTTTGTAAAACAACTGTGACTGTGTGAAATGACCAAAAAGGGTATATTACTAGATGTGCTATTAATTTAATTTTTTTAACAAATAAAAGTGAATTACTAAATATATTTTATTTTTAGAAGAAAAATATTTATAAACTTTATCTTAAATATTAATTAGTATACATATATATATATATATATATTAAAACACGAACAAATGATATTGTAATATAACCAAGAAATAACCGATAAATGATCCACATACAACTACAAATACATTACATCACAAATTGGGTTCACAGTTTGAATATATACATACATATAAATACACACACACACATATATATATATATATATATATATATATAAATATATCAAGAAATAACCTATAAATATCTTCTTATCTTGGATCCTAGAGGCTGCTAGGCCAAATCCAAATGGTTTGCGTCAGCACTCTAACTAGTGGACCCAACCAATTTTCGGACCGGTTAAAAGACCCAACCGGTATCCAAAAGCTTCAGGCGTGCGCCTGTCTCCAGTCGTTTCAGACTTTCAGTGCGTTTCCAGTACTACCATGGCTTCTTCTATTACCTCTACCCCGCGCGAAGGAGATTCGGTGAACCAATTTTCTGTTCTATTCATACCCTTTACTATACATATATACATATATGTGTATCTGTCTATATTTCTTCTGTTTTAATTCAATCCCTACTATTTTCTGTTTGGCTTCTGGGAAAATTAGGAATGCGGCATCGGACATCTTAAAATTTGTATTTCCAATGGTTAAATTCTAATTTTTTATTGTTTTCCTGAATTGGGTCGGAAATAGTTATTGTAGAAATGTGGATTATGTGAAAAATATAGTACGTTTGATTTCAATTCTTGCCTAGTATTTGTCTGAAGCCTTATGTTTTGTTCATGTTATCTGATAGGTTCTGGTACAGAAGAATTTTTTCCACAAACCATATCACCTTCCCCAATTAATTTTTCCCCACCCTCCATCCCCAATTGTTTTTCCCGACACCCATACCCTCATCCCTTTGCTCTTCCCACCCCTCTTTCCCTAATCTCCCCATCCCTAATTTGAAAAATCCAAACAAATAAATGAGAAGCTTACCTGGAGAAACCTGGAGAACGAGAGAACGAGTTCGCTAGTTTTTGGAACGAAAGAACGAGAGAACGAGAGAACGAGAGAGACCTCAGAGCTTGCGAGAGAGCTCTGGAAAGGTGAGAGCGTAGGTGAAGGGAAAGGGAGGGCAGTTTTGGGTTATTCATATTTCATTAAATCTGTACACTGTTCACCCGTGTGTGGGTGAAAATAAGCTGCTTTTGGAAGCTGCAAATTGCAGCTTCTTGTCATCTCCTGGTTTTGGGCTTTTTTTCACCCTCAACTTTGAAACAAAGCTGTTTTTCAAAGTTTACCAAACACCAAAAATTTTCATAGCTTTTTTTCATAGTAACTTTTTTTTTAATCACCACACTCCCAAACAGGCCCTCAGCCCTCAGTGCAGGACAGGCAGGGTGAAAACCAAGTAGGAAACATAAAGCCAGCGAAGAAGATCAACAAATCAAACCCCCGAATTAAGAGTTTTAGCACTTCTGAAGCCACTTGCGGTCCTCCCCTTTCCGCCGCTGACTTCCTTTGCTCGCTCGCTCGCTCACTCCCTCCCTCCCTCCCTCCCCCCCTCCCCGGTGGTACACTTCCACGGATTCTGTTTAAAATGTGGGTTTTCCTTTTTCAGGGATTGGATTAGGGTTCTTTTTTCACTCTCTCGCTCTTCATTTAATTTTTAATTTTTAACCTTGTGAGGTTTTAATTTTACACAGTGAATATAATAGTTTGTAAAGGGTGTTAATTTGCTACATTCAGTGGTGGTGATGTCGGAGAAAGGAGGAAAGGGGTTTTCTTTGCCTAAATCTTCGCTGAAATCTACCCCTCCTACCACAAAGGATGGTCTGCTCTTTCGTAACTATCTTGGACATTTTTTTATCGGGTGTTTTTTGTTTGTAAAAGAAATGAGGTAATCGCATTCCATCGGTTTGTGTAGGTAAGGATGATAGCTCAACAAAGTCCAAGAAGGGAAGACGAGTTCAGTTCGATTCTGAAGGTACGGTTTCTCTAAACTCTATCTGTTCCTATTAAATTAGTCTCACATTTTAGTCAGCGGATCTTGTGTGTCATGCATGTGCTTATCGTCTTCGATTTTCAACATCTGAAATGTTTGTTCTTGTATTTATAGGTTCCCGGGAACCCAAATCACACTTTTCGTCAAAATTTGATAGCCGATCTGCTGCTTCAGGGAAAGGTTTAATATTATTTGAAATTCTGAATTTCCATTTTCATCACTTTCATATTTGAAGTCAAAGATCTCGATTTTATTATATTTCTCTCTTTCTTTTGCAAACTGTGATTTTTAAGCTGATTGGGGCAAAGGGGGGAAAGGAGACACCATCGGAAATGGTAGAAAGAAAGAACCACAGCCACTGGAGCTCAAAATTGAGCAGGGTGAGCACTTTGATATTTTGTATATCAAATACTTAAGATAAGAGTACAGCTCAGTCTCAGACATTGAAAATAATCTTTGTTGTTAAGCACTATAATGTTGTCAGTTTTGTTGATACATGCAGAACTTCCAAAGAGTGCCAAATGTATGATGGATTGTGAGGCTGCCGATATATTACAAGGCATCCAGGAGCAGATGGTCATGTTGTCAAAAGATCCTACTATTAAAATCCCTGTGTAAGAATCAAGTTTTATCATCTCAATGAAAGAATGGTGATTGAGAAAATAGTTTATTATAACAGTTGATGTTAATTTTCTGTATATGAAATGTCCTAAATGGTTTTGTTTTCAGATCATTCGACAAGGGACTGCAGTACGCAAACAGCTCCAGCCGTTATATTCATCCCCAGTCTGCGAGACACATTCTTGAGTATCCTTGATTTGCTCAGCGCGTGTGTGTGTGCATGTTTTAGTATGCTTGATTTGTTTCTTGATGTTTATACGTGTGTATACAAGCATTTTCTCTGCTTTGAACCCTTAACTTGAATATCAGGACACTAAAAAAATATGGTGTCAAAGATGGCGAGGTTATAATCTCAAACTTCTGTATTAGTTCTTAAAATTTAAGGACTGGTCCCTGATTTTTATTATTTTTTATTTTTGCCACAGATATGTGTGATTGCCAATGTTTGTCCAGAAACCACAGATGAAGTTTTTGCTTTAGTACCATCCTTGAAGGTATGATATTGTTCCTAATAAAATGTTGCATTTTTCTGTTTTGGGCCAAATTGAATAATCTAGATAGAAATTGTAATTTAAGCATCCTGATGTTCTTTTCTATTTCAATTTTAGTTCTAGTCAGGAATAACTCAATTCTTTTTCTAATTTTGTCAGAGGTTTGCTTGTGTTTGATGTAAAAGCTGAAAAAGATATATGTGGTATTTACTCCTTGGATTAATTTCTATTCCAAAATTGATATCTTCCAATCTGTTGCTGTGTTACTCACTTCGAATGGGGAAAGTCATGAATCGGGGAAAGGAAAGAAGGGATGGTGTGGGATCAACTGCACCCCCTCCCTTTCCTCTGAGTCGATCTGATTCTGATTTTTCAGGCATTGGGTTATAGATTTTAGTGTGGAACCCATACTATTTTCTATTCCATGTATGTTACTAACACATGGGTTCCAGAATTGGAATAATTCCAAAACCCATGTTTTAGGGGGAAGTAAACATGCCATTGTAGGCAGAGAAAATTGGAGCATTTATCCTTGGACGTTTGCCCAACTGGAGTTTTGGTCCCTAAACTAAAAATCTGTGAGTATTGGTCCTTGAACTTGTCACAGTGTGGAGCAATAGTCCTTTTGGGGAACTCCGTTAGAACTTTCATCCAACATAAAAGGTTTAAAGGGGAAAATAAGGGATGGAAGGTCTAATGGGATTACTCAAAAGGACCGTTGCTCCACATTGTAACAAGTTTAGGGACCAACACTCTTGAATTTTTAATTCACGAACCAAAGCTGCCATTTGTCTAAAATTTGGGGACCAATGCTCCAATTTCTCTTATGGGAATGGATATTATTTCTTGATCCTTGAGGGCTAGGACTCGTAACTCCCCTTTTGTTGATCTCTTTGATATTTTCATTTCCCCAAATTCCCTCTTCTTTCTGGCTGCCTATTATAGTGCGGAACTATTAGGTTGCCAATGGAACTGTTAAGCTACTGAATTGACTTCTTAGTTTTCTGCCTACCTGACTTTTTATCTGCATTTGTGTTTCAAGCATCCTTGCCCGAAGCTATTTGGGGTTGCCAATTTTCCCTTGACCTAAGTCTATACTATCTTTGCTTTTCCAATCACTTCAACATATATGTTTTTCCTCCAGGCTAAAAGAAGCACGCTCAGCCAACCACTCAAAGATGTTTTAAGTGAGCTGACGAGGTTTAAAAAGGCAACATAAGAACCTCGTTACATGAGAATCCTTGGTAAGGTATATTAATTTTCATCTCAACCTTAATTGGCCTTGTCTTCCTGTCTTGTATGCGGAATGATTAGTTGGGTATTATGTAAACTGGTACAGGCTGCTAGGTGCAAATGACACTATAATGGAGGGATTTTGCGTTACGGACTTTTCACGGCATTAACAATCATCCTTGTTAATGGTCGTTGGGTTTTGTATATGACCTTTATGGAATTTGAGATGCTGCGGAAATCCTTTCCATGGCCTCTCCTTAGGCTTGGTTATCAGCAGTAGTTTTCTTCTATTTTGTGCTTTGATGAATATGAAGTTTACTGGATGATTGAATGAGTTTGACATTAATACAAGTAGAGAGAGATCGTTGGCTGATTTCTTGACGGAATGAAGGAAAAAAAGGATTTGGAAACACAAAAAAAAGAAGAAGAAAGAAGCAATTGATGCATCGTACTTAAATTTACTCAATTTGCGCAAGGGGGATGGTGTTTGTGACTTGTTTTGAAGAAAATAATGAATTTTTATGAATAAAAGAGGCTTCCTTTGGTGCATCTCCCAATGGAAAGTATGATGAAAGTCACTCAAACAGCTCGGATTTTGTTGCCTTGAGGCTTTATAATACATGGAAGTGTTTCTTACATTTTCTCTAGCTTCGCAAACATTTGTTTTTATTTTCAATCATTGGGTTAAATAAATCAAATAGAATCATAAGTCAAACTAAACAGGGGTCTACTATTACAAGACTTGGTTGAACAGTGATTTTTACACCTTTTTCTCCTTGTGTTGTATCATAGCATCAAACTCAAAACAAACTTGGTCGTACGGAAATACCATATGGTCAATTCCTTGACCCAAATTTGTTGTTTGGTTAAATGCAATGCCCAACTTAATTTCTTGATCAAGAGAACTTGTTTAAAAGGATTTTATCGCCGTTTGGCATCTTGGTTTAATGTTATTGTGAATACATTTTATGTAAGTTGTTTTTCTTAATTAGGCCCAATCACTTTTTATTATGTAGACAAACTTTTTAAATCAAATTTATAGATGATGTGATGTGTTACTAATATAAAATAAGAACATTAATTAACATGATAACCATGAGTTAGTAGTGTGGTTGTAAATGGCAGATTGCAAGGTTTTGTGGTTTGTCATCATTTGTTCCCCTTTTAATTTTGAAAAAAAAAAAAAAAATCAACACTAAGAGATAATTCGCGGCTGTAGACTCTCTTTTGCTAGGATTTGAGGTGGGTATTTGAACTTTTGACGAGATGGAAGAACAATATGCCAAAAAAAGAAACAAAGGGAAAAAGAAAAGAGAATTGTTATTGGCACTTAAAAATTCTCATTTTACATTCTAAACATTTTATATTTAAAAAGAAAAATACAGAAATATAGGATAAGATTTTTGGAATGTTAATGACATTTTTCAACCAAAAAGAACGAGAAAGACCGAAAGTGCAGTGGAGTTGGGAAGTGAGAAAGTCCATATTCTCTATCTTCTTTTTTCTGGGCAAATAAACGAACAGCATCTGTGTGGTAATTGATTCCTCAGAGAGAATGGGAAAAAAGGAAGAAGATTACAAGGAACAGAGGGAAGCAGACGTAGAAACAGAAGAAGAAGAAGAAGACGAAGAAGAATCGGATTCAGAAGAGAAATGGAGAAAGCACTATTCGTCTGGGCAGAGGATATTGCTGGTGGGCGAAGGAGACTTCTCCTTCTCTCTTTCTTTGGCCACTCGCTTTGGATCTGCCCGCAACATGGTTGCCACTTCTCTCGATTCCCAGGGTTACTACCTCCGTCCTCTTCCTACTCTTGTTTTACTTTTACCACCATTCAATTCAATTCAATTCAAGTGTTTACCATTTTTGTTGACTACTTGTTTTTGCAGAGAAGATCGCTGGTAAGTACAGCAACGCCATAGAGAATGTAAGGAAGCTTGAAGAAAGGGGATGCATCGTGATTTACGGAGTGGACGCCCAGCTTATGAGCCAACACTTCTTCCTCGCCACTCAGAGGTTTGACCGCATCGTCTACAACTTCCCTCATGTTGGCTTTCTCTTCCGCGAGGATAGCTTCTGTCAGATCCAGTATGTATCTCTTTACTTATTGTCTTGTTTTTTTTTATTATCATCTCATCATTATTTGATTTGATTTGATTTGATGATGATCGTGTTTGATTTGATCTTTGATTTTGATTGTGATTGTGATTATGATTATGATTATGATTATGAGGTTGAACAAGAGATTGGTGAAGGGTTTCTTCAAAAATGCCAAATTACTCCTGAGAAAAGAGGGTGGAGGAGAGATTCACATAACCCACAAAGAGGGTCATCCTTACAACGAATGGGATTTGGTCAGGAAGGCACACAAGATTGGCCTGCAAATCGATCGATCTGTGCCCTTCTGCATGGACGACTATCCCGGCTACCACAACAAGAGAGGCCACGGCATCCATTCCGACGCCCCCTTCCACCTTGGCGATTGCACTACTTACATGTTCAAAATCAGGCTGCCTTGATTAATCAGCCTTCATCATCATATCTCCATTCTAATGTCTCAAATTTTCAATGGTGTTGGCTGCCCTGCCCCGCTGTTAACATAATATTGCTTCTGATGCCCGTGTCCGTGTCTGTCTGTCTACTCCCTGTCTGTCACTAGGACTGATTGAGCAGGATGCATGTAATGTCGAAGGAAAGAGTGACATTCTTTCTGATGTCCGTATCAAGTCAACTCTATTTTCTTTACTATAAATTAAATTATATATAAGTTAAGTTACGGTACCTCAATACAAATGTCTTACATGATGATAATACCTGAATTACACACCCACCCCCCCCAACTAAATGAGGGAATAATCTACACTACACTAGTATTCACCTACGCTTAGTCTTAAATATTACAAGCTGCTTCAGAAGAGGGGACCCTGAAAAACCCACTTGAGAAACCTCTTTTCACATTACAAAACCCCAAGCTCCCCATGAAATCAACATCCACACAATGATCCACCTCCGGTTTAGTTGATAACAAGAACTAGAACTAGTACTATATCTAGATCTAGGTCTGGACGTAGTGTCAGTAACGCCAACAAGAAACCTGCATTCACCAACCGAAGGGTCTTGGAAAGTGACCATACCAAGCCCGTCAAAATCACAGCTCCGTTCATTCTGCATTTGCAGCTGATAGTAACTGTTGAACGCATATGAGATGTTTCCCCTTGCTCCAATTCCGTTGCATGACCCCCCATAGGCGAGTGTGGTGCAATCTGCAACACTACACGCGAGTTTCATGTGGTTCGCCACATCAGACAAATCTCCAGACGGCTTTGCCACACACCACCTAGACGGGAGATACTCAATATTCCTTGCATTTTTCAATCCTGTGCTGCCCAAACCGAGTTTCAACGGATATTTAGCCTGGCCATCAAAGGAAAAGATCCCCCAGTGCCTTTCAAAGTTTCCTGGAAGTGTGCTCTTTGCCCCTTCATCAAGCAGACTGAAAATATATATATCCACGGGAGGGGCTCCTGGTCTTAGAGGGGTTCCTCTGTTACTCAGCACATGATTTATGAGACCTTGGTTGAATACCCTGGCAGCAGTGAGATTTGCATTGATGGCTCCGTCTGTGGGCCAACCCACCTCCCCAATGATTATGGGCATCTGACCATATCCAAGCTTGCTGAGGGCGGCGACTAGCGTGTCGAAGTTTCCGTCAAATGCATTGGAGTAAACATTGGACCCATCTGTAACAGGATGGCTAGTCCCCTCAAAGAATGCATAGTCTTGAGGAAAATCTGAGCTTCCATAGAGACTTAGAAATGGGTAGATATTGACTACAAAAGGAGAACCATTTGAATTGAGAAAGGAAACAACTTGAGTCATAATTTGAGTGAGTTCAGGTCGAAATGCCCCTTGAGAAGGAAGGGAGGACTCATAAGCATCGGCATTGCAAGGGACGACTAACTTGACGTAGCCTGCAAGATTCACTTTAGCCAAGGACTGTTGTAGATTGAGCAGTGTAGGCATGACATAAGACTGAAACTGGCCGGAGTAACTTGTAAGGAAGGGCTCATTTCCTACTGCAATATACCTGTCATTGGTCATAAGGAAATAAGTCTAGATGTGGATGCAAAAGCAACAACTTAACATATAAACAGACGCAGAAGAAGGATTTGATTCATGGACTAGCATGGTGATCAAGTGAAAGAAGCAAAGTTTTGGCAACAAACTGGTTGTTATATCGAACTGGTTTCTCTCTAATATTAGATAATATCTTGTTGAAAATTTTGAAAAACATAAATAAATAAATAAATAACCTAACAGGCCAGTATCTTGTAGGAAATTAAACATAAATAAATACATTCTCTTTTGGCTCATATCTCACAGGCAGCATAGCACAGATTCAGCTCATCACTTGACAAGAAGAAGAGAATGTAATATGATATAAGATCATGATTATAACTTAACAAAATATGCTGAAAAAGAATATCCATTAATATCAAGGGATGGTGGGTGGCAAAAACATACCATCTGCCCTTTATTAACCAGTGAAAGCCACACAAGTAAAAAGTTGTTTCCTTTTATTCTCCAACCGTTTCTCAGTAACAATTGCAATAAACACACAATGAAAGAAGCATACGGAAAAAGAAGAAGAAGAAGAAGAGGAGGAGGAGGGGCCTCGGCCTCACCTGATATCGGCACCATTTTTAACCATATATCTGGACACATTCTGGCGAACCCACAAATCAGAGGAGTCGGTGGAAGAGCTCAAGGCGGCCAACATCTCATTGGGGATGCCAACCATGACCTGGATGCCGCTGCCCATGAGAGCCCGAAGAGAATCTGGGTCGGCATCGAAAAGCTTCACCTTTGATATCTTGTTGTCTTTCATGAGATCCACCACCGCGGAAGGCTTGAGCTTGTGGAAGGACACACTGCCCCAGTTCACTCCTATGGCTGACTCCGCCCTCCAAACCACCACTAGAGAAAGCAGAGCTGCTGCAAATGCCCAACTCCATTTCCTCCTGGCTTCTAACATTTTGTCAGATTAATAAACAATCTGATCAAACCCCAACAATTATGAACCAGATTATTCATTCATTCATTCCCCACCTGGGTTCATTAACTCAATATCTGCTAGGCAGAGACTGAGAGTCTGAGAGTGTGTTGTATTGTAGGTGGTTGTGAGTTTATTTTTCGCTCTACGTTGTTATTAGCTGGTACTTCTAGATATATATTAAGAGAGAGAGTGGGAGAATGCAACAGATCACGGATAAGAGAGTAAAGTTGAAGCTGCCATGATACTAGATAGATATAAATAGCAATGCTGATGTTGATGTTGCACTTTTTGAAATTACCTAGATACCCTCCTCCACTGGTCGGCAGCCAGTGTGCCACCGCCGACTGCAAAGTGGCAAACGCTCTCTGGATGCCACCGTGTCCACAACCTTCAACTTTCGGTGGTGTTATATTTGTAAATGAAAATATTCAAAATGACAAGTAAAACCAACCACCTAACGCAGATGCCTAATGTGCCATGTGAAGAAAACGATGTAGCGAGGATTTAACAATTTGTGTAGTACCGGGCCTGGTAGTGTAAAAACTACGAGTTTATGGTCTAGTGGTAAATGACAGATTACGAGGTTTCTTTAAAATTAAAAATTGGAGGTCTCGAATTCGATACCCGCTGCTGGTGTGAAAAACAAACTTGTGGTCAGTGGGAGGCTGAAATGTCTCTGTAAGTGGATAACCGTGATTTATCATCAATTGTCCCCCTTAAAAAAAAAAAAATATATATATATATACACACACACACATATATATATAAATAAAAAAATAAAAAATAAAAATAAAAAACCCTGGTAGTGTAGACTTTCAATTAAGTAGTACATTTGAAATTTATTATCTGCGGGTGTTGTGAGGCCACCTTAAGCATGCTTAAATTACTTAGGTTAGTAGGATGTCCCACTCAAAGTATTACAATTTTTTTTTAGTCCTCGGAGCATCTTTTATGAATTTATAAATTAGAAAATGGAAAACTATTTTCATAATGCAGCTTAGAAGTGATAGTTAGGGGTCCAAAAATCTCCAAAATGTTCCACATGATTATTACGAAGCTTGAAATGTGGCAAAACTTGCATGAAAATAATTTTTTGTAGAAATTCCCAAAATTGATTGTTATAAAAAAAAAAAAAATGTGACCCTTGAGTTTTCGCAAGAAATCTTTCATGACTACTAAAGAAAATGTTATAAAATCTTTAGACACAGTGTTATCATATTTTGAGTCCCTAATGTATTTATTAAGAAAGTTTTATGCAAAACAAAAACATAAATAAAAGAAAAATACTTGCATAGCTCGAAATTGATAGTGGAATTACAAATTTTAAAATACGGGTCTCAGTTACCATCCTGATTCTAAAGGTAGCAGCTAGTGGAGGTTAATTATTTCGGTCTAGAATATTTCTCTCTTTTTATCTCTTGAGCTACTTTATATGTTCTGGAGACAAATTAGGCCCCGTAAAGTTGCAAATGCTAAACGAGAATTAAGATTTCATTCCCCGGCCACCAGTTACGGTGATTGACTGATAGAGAAAGGCTCAAAAGCAATTGGTGATTTGTTTTTTCTTTATATATTAAAGAGAGAGAAGTAATATTATCATATATATATATCATTCCTTCAAACATGTTAAGAGGTTTTTTTTTTTTTTTTTTTTTTTTTTTTTAAGAAGAAGAGAACCCGGCCGGAACACCAAATTAACAACCTCAAATTAATGAAAGTTTCAAGCAAAAATCCCTTGAGGGAAAGCTGATCCATCACAAAAACGACACAGCTATAAAAAAAACAGTATCAGCAGAGATAAATAATTAATTAGTTACTGTTGGAAACATCAAACTGTAGATCACTATCAAAACCTGATTGATCTGGATGAGAGATTTTTTAATGTGGACGAAATACAGGTTAGTACGGTCATTATACATGTAGAGAGACACTTGAAAAATAAAAAAATTTCCCACTTATATGATTACATATAGTGTATCAGCCCGTGTTCATTCCTTGTTCTAAGCACACTGAAAAATTTCTCAGAGGAAGAAGACAAGTATGACTTTTGTTTTATGGTGCAAGCATGCACGGTTGATTTTAGTCGTTGTTGCAATATACGAAAATCAGGCTAGTTGGTGACCATTTAAGGTCATTTCCAACCAAAATGGCTAAACATAGCCCATCCAAAATTATAGCTTTGCAAAAAATTATTTTTAAATGAACAATACCAAACTATATTTATATATCAACTCCAACTGAAAAGGGTTATGTTTTATGTCACATCCCGGCCCGGGGCGGATCACTTCCCGGGCCCGCTCCACCACTGTAGCACGATATTGTCCGCTTTGGGCTTACCATTCCCTCACGGTTTTGTTTTTGGGAACTCACGAGCAACTTCTCAGTGGGTCACCCATCATGGGATTGCTCAAGCCCCCTTCTCGCTTAACTTCGGAGTTCTGATGAACTCTGAAGCCAGTGAGCTCCCAAAAGGCCTCGTGCTGGGTAGGGATGAGAATATACATTTAAGGATCACTCCCCTGGGCAATGTGGGATGTTACAATCCACCCCCTTAGGGGCCCGACATCCTCGTCGGCACACTTCCGGCCAGGGATTAGCTCTGATACCAATTGTCACATCCCGGCCCCGGGGCGGATCACTTCCCAGACCCGACTCCATCGTAGCACGATATTGTCCGCTTTGGGCTTACCATTCCCTCACGGTTTTGTTTTTGGGAACTCACGAGCAACTTCCCAGTGGGTCACCTATCATGGGATTGCTAAAGCCCCTTTCTCGCTTAACTTCGGAGTTCCTACGGAATCCGAAGCTAGGGAGCTCCCAAAAGGCCTCGTGCTAGGTAGAGATGAGAATATACATATAAGGATCACTCCCCTGGGTGATGTGGGATGTCACATTTTAGCCCCTCAATAATTTATTATTTTTAAGTTTGTTCTTTAACTTATTGGTTAATTGAATTATTACCATATTAAAATAGGGTTATGAAGACATATTTTGAGTGTCACTTGTCGCTCACTGAATAAGCCTGCAAATTTCTTATCTTTATGTAATCTCAATATTTTTTCGGATAGGATTTCGAGTGACATGTGTCGCTAAATGAGCAACTCTATATATTTCTTATTTTTATGTAATCTTAATAATTTTTCGGATAGGATTTTCGAGTGATATAAGATAGTATGAAAGTGTGAAAAGGATGTGAGAAATGGTGTAGAAATGACTTGGGTATTTATAAGAAAAAAAATTAAAATTAAATTTTTTTTTATTTTGTCCTTAAAAAAAGAAAAAAATTATAACGGCTAGATGATGTTAGCTAGCCGTTGTTACTGATGTCAGCTGGCGTCAGCTAATTGTTGGTTAGGGGCTCCTAAACAGGCTACTGGGAGGGCTCAATGTGCCCAGCTCGATAGCCTTTTGGCTATCCTTGGCCTGGTGGGTCCTAATTGTTTTTGGCCCAACCTTTCATTAGAGTTGGGTTTTATGGCATTTCGGACTAAAACTTGACATATGGCCCTATATCCATCTCCATTAGAGATGGCCTAACCCAGGCCCGTTTGTGGCCGTTTCTCTTGTCAACTTCATTTTTAGCCTTGGCAACCACTTCTAGTTGAATGTAAGCATAGTTTCCGTTGATGGGGCCAGACACAAATCCAGTATATACTCTGTCATGATTCCGTGGAATGCTGAATGCATGCGCCACCAATGTGCAGTACAAGTTATATGTTACATTTGCGGGGACCCCCTGTATCATGTATAAGCTGACACATGAGTTCGAATAGATGATCTCTGATATAAACAGGACTGGGTGTAATCAATACGCTCTAGTACTACAATCACGTCAAGGCTAGTGCAGAAGCACGGTCACATACAAGTTGGATTGCCTAATGCAATATGCCCAATAGGACTGGCACCTAACTTGGATCCAAGGTAAGCAAATGGTGTGATGTGAATATACACGTGAAGGACTAGTCTTGGCCCTGGGGTGAGTACTAACACCGGTGCAGCAATATGAGCATGTACAAATATGTATGAATGTCATGACAGTAATATCCTAACCATATAGCAGCATTTATCACATTTAATATCACAATAACGAATACTTGGCAATATAAGCATAAAAGTGAAGTAACTACGCATTTAGGGAAACTATAAATAAGTATAGGTACAAAATAAACTGCCCACTCACAAGTACGTCGCAGGGTCGTAGCCCCCAAGTCTAGCATGGCCCCATACATCTTCGGGAAACATTTCCCTTATATGTGAAATAACTATAATAGAATTAATTAAAGCACATATACAGAAACTTAAATAAAACCCTCATAGTTTGCTTAAACCTAGGGTTTAAATACATGAAATCAATCTACTCGACGTCATGAACCTACACAATTTTTGAGATAAATTTTTGGACCTCGCACGCGCCCTCATGCGCCGGCCAAGGCATGGCCAGACGTGACCCCACTCATAGGCACGTGCAGTCAGTGTGACTGACTCCGTTGGGAATATTTTGTTAAAACCTTAACAGAGATTAACGGCGTTACCTGATGTCGTTAGAATATTCCGTCAACTTTGACGAAATGTTCCTTGTCTTCTTCGGCGAGCTCTGTCGTCCTCTGCCGCCGGCGTCGCCGTCTGCAACTCAAATCTTGTCGGTTTCTGGAAAAATTTCAAACTTGCATAACCTTTTCATTTCTCAACCATTTTCAACCTACTTTATATGGATTTGAAACTTATAAAGAGTAGAATCGCGTTATACCTTTTTGGAGTTCAAAAAGTGGACGGAGGTGGTCGGAAATCACCTCGAAAGTTCCGACCAAAAGTGAACTCCTCGAAACTCGGTTGTTTCGACATCAAAGCTTCTTCAAAATTGTCCTAGAGGTCTCAGGAAGTTGTGGGAAAGCTTCCTCGAGCTTCAAAACTCCTTAACTCGGCCTGAAATTTGATGAACTCAAACTCACTAAGTTCGGACCTTCTGAGTTCAACGCCCAAAACTTGGTCAAACTAAGGTTGGTTGGTATGGTTGAGTTTATGAAGATGAGATGAACATAATGGTGAGGTTTTTAAGCTCAATCTACAAGCTTTGGTGCTCGTTCATTGCAGTTGCAGAGAAAGAGAGCTTCGGGAAGGAGAGAGAAGGAAGAAAGAGAAATAGAGCTTTTTCTTTTGCTTTTCTGATTGGGTGCCTGTCACATCCTGGCCCGGGCCCCCACAACATCCTAGGCTCAACTCCACCGTAGCATGATATTGTCTGTTTTGCATCCCGACCACGCCCTCTTGGTTTTGTTTCTGGGAACTCACGATCGACTTCATAGTGGGTCACCCATCATGGGAATGCTTTGGCCCCTTTCTCGCTTAACTTCGAAGTTCCTACGGAACTTGAAGCCAGTGAGCTCCCAAAAGGCCTCATGTTAGATAGGGATGAGAATATACATACATATAAAGATCACATGATCCACTCCCCTGTACGATGTAGGATGTTACAATCCATCCCCCTTAAGGGCCCGACGTCCTCGTCGACACACCACGCCCAAGGTTAGGCTCTGATACCAAATTGTTACATCCCGGCCCGAGCCCCCACCACATCCCGGGCTCAACTCCACCGTAGCATGATATTGTCTGCTTTGGGCCCCGATCACGCCTTCACGGTTTTGTTTCTGGGAACTCACGAGCAACTTCCCAGTGGGTCACCCATATTGGGAATGCTCTGGCCCCTTTCTCGCTTAACTTCGGAGTTCCTACAGAACCCGAAGCCAATGAGCTCCCAAAAGGTCTCGTGCTAGGTAGGGATGAGAATATACATATAAGGATCACATGATCCACTCCCCTGGGCAATGTGGGATGTTACAGTGTCGTGAGGAGGGAATTGATGGGATTCGTGAGAGATTTGAGGGAGTTGATTGGTGAGGGAGTGAAATAATGGGGAGTGCACGGGTTGGCTTTAAAGAAGACCAAGGATAAGGTTTAGATTTTGTACAGAAAAGAGAATCGAAAATCTATCCGAAATAGTGTTTTCACACTAATAAAAATTCTCGTACTCTTGCAACAACATGTACAATTTAAAAGCGATAGCAAGGTATAAAATAAAAGCAATATAAACACGTCGACATCACTTGCCTACAAGGGCATAATAGACAATTTACATAGTCGGAAAGAAATTAGATAGAAAATTAGGGACGGGTCATCACATTTATGGTAGTTATTAGAATGCAGAATCACACAACAACATAACATTTGGAGGGTCATCTATTTGTTGGTAGATTATCGTCGGAAGAGACTTCATTATTGGGGAAATAACATTTTAATTTTTAGGAATAATAGTGGGTGGGGAAATATAATATTCGAGGTTATTTTAGAAATAATAGTGAGTAGGAAAATAACAAGAGTGCGATGTCCATTTTAATGTCTTATTATCTTGCTCACCTTTTAATCAAAATTTTAATGTCATATTTCTCTATTGTAAAATTAGATAGAAGGACATAAAGCAATATATAAATAAAGTGTTTTTGTTGAGCTTTTCTAGATGTGACCACCAAATTTCTAAGTTCACCCATTGGTATTTTTTGTACTTTAAATTTCAATAATATCCTCCAATTGAAAAAATAGAAAAAACTGAAAGCTTTTCATCCCAACCAGGCCCTCCCCCTTCCTACGTTGCCTCTCCACCACCACCACCACTCTTCTTCTCTGTACTACCCAGTACCCAGAAAAACTGAAGACAAAACCTCCCTCCCAAAATGAAATTGTGATTTGAACTAGGTTTTTTTTATTAACTCCCCACATAATGTTGAATACACTCCACATTAAAATTCAATATTAAATCACTTATATATCTAATATGCAATGACAATTTTAACCTCATAAAGTTAAATAAAAAATCTAAATACACCCCAAATCACAACTTTAACATGTATATCTTACAATTATTTTTCTTCAACTCTCAAAACCAATCTCATCCTCTATTGTAGTACAAAACATAAATCAATGAAACTACAAACACGTTGATCACAACTTTAAAGCCTAGGGATATTGATCAATAGGCTCCTGATTTTCATTCACCGTACCACTACAGCTTCATCTATGTATGAAATCAACAAATCTGCCTTGTTATGACGATTTTCACGGGACTTAGAACTTGCGGATTCTCGTTATGACGACTCAAATTCCACCCAAATAGGAAGGGAAGGAGAGAAGCGTCCAAGTCAAGCTACTCGCCTTTTTGGGGCTGTGATACCAAAAGCTCTCACAGATGCACATATGATTGGTTGTTTTGTACATACAATGAAATTCTTCAATCCAATGAGTCATGGATGCGTTCTATCAACCTCACATTCTTCTTCCGGTTTCATTGTGTAAAAAAAAAAGAAAAAAGGTGAAGTGGAGTGTAGGTAAAAAAATGTGGGGTGTATGTTGAGAGTGCGGGGTGTGAGGGTATTAAGGGAAAGTACGTGGGGGTGTATAAAGATAACTTTTAATTGAAAAAGTAAATGTGAGATGTATTAAGTATGTGGGGTGTATTCAACAATATTTGGGATTCTAATATAATAAGCCTTTGAACTAAGAATAAAAAAACTATACATCGAATCAATTAAAACCAATTAGTACCATTATCTTTCCTAAGCAAATCCAAGTTCCTCAAATCATAATATCAGATTGCTGAAGGACACAAATATAAATTGGTGGGTGGCACTACGGCAATTCCTTAAGGATTATATCTGCACTCATAAGTTCGTTTAGCAAGATCATGTCCTTAATTTTAGTTTTATTTATTTATTTGTTTATATTCTTTTTTCTAGGAGACAAGTTTATAATTTTAATTATAAGAGGGTATTTTAAAAATAATAGTAGGTGAAGAAATAGTATATAAATTTTAACATTTTATGATGGGGAAGATTGTAATGTGGGTGAGAAAATAGTATAATGAAGTGGGCTTAGTAACGCTCAATAACAATTTAATTTTTCAACTTTTTCATTTGAATATTAAGCAATATCCAAGATCTAATGGCCCTATGAATTCACTTGACTCCAGATAAGCAATATCGAGTGGCTTACTTGTCGAGTCACATCTCAATAACAATTCAATTTTTCAACTTCAAATATTTTGTCGAGTCACATCTCAATTTTGTTGAAATTTGGAAAACATAACATTTTACATGATATTATGATATGAAAAACAAAAACAAAAAAAACAAAAAAAAAAAAAAAAAAAAAAAACAGAAAATCAACCTAAGAAATCAATGTACCCGTTTAGAATTTCGAACGTACTAAACCACAAGAAAAAAGGAGCAAATTTCGATGTTGATGAATATATGATTCAAGGGACTTGAGGACCTCTACAAGTAGTCCTAGTCTACGATTGGTTGTCATTTTCTGTTGTAATCATGCTACATATCCAGTTCAAAAGTTCAAAAGATGGGTTAAAATTTGTTACAAGATATTCGTTATTTGAAAAATACAATGAAACTCTTTACTAGCGGAAGAGTTTGGCATTGTAACCGAAAAAGAAATACGAAAAAGAAGAGTTTTGGCAATGAAGGGATTGTTTTGATGTAGGTCTTTTAATTAATTTCCTTCCGCTGTCGTAATCTTAATTCTAACAGAACATGGTATATCTGCTATTTATGTGTATATATATCCTAATCACTCAGAAACACACCTCTTCCTCTTGTTTTGCTTTGCTTTTGCCCTTAATAAATTTCCGTCAGAATATTTGATAACATATTGACACCAGAGAGCGAGAGAAAGTGAGAGTGAACAGCAACCCAACCGTTGACAAAGCAAAAATGTGGTTTGGAAAGGTTTCGTTTTTGCTCCAGTTCTTCGTTATATCTTCTCTGTTTCAAGTTCCCGCCTTCGCAATAAAAAAGGTAAAACCATACTTGTATATATGCATGCTGATTTTCTCCTGAAAGTTGGAAAATTAATCATGTTTTCTTTATGATGGTATATATTTGTACGTAGTCGTATATAGTGTACCTGGGATCGCATGCACATGCTCCACAAGTCTCAGAAGCTGATCTTCATCGCGTCACTCATTCTCATCATGAGTTCCTCGGATCATTCCTCGGAAGGTGTATACACACACACACATATATACAAGCATTTCTGCAATGCATGTCCCGTCCGTCCATGGTTTCTTGTTAATTATTGTAATTATATCGTTTATACTTACGTGCATGTGCAGTACCGAGAAAGCGAAAGAAGCAATTATTTACTCGTACAAAAGACATATCAATGGTTTTGCTACCACCCTTGAAGAGGAACAGGCGGCTCAAATCGCAAGTATGAACATCAATCAATCTCTAAACACTTGTATCAATTATTTTTCTTTTTTTGGTACTAGTTTTATGTCAATCAATTAGTGATGCATGCTATATAGTTCATACATACTGATATATGATGTGCTAACGAAATGTAGAGCATCCAAAAGTTGTGTCGGTTTTCTTAAACCAAGGAAGAAAATTGCACACTACTCACTCATGGGACTTTATGTTGCTTGAAAAGGACGGCGTAATCCACCCCAGTTCCTTATGGAAGAAGGCCAGATTTGGTGAAGATACAATCATTGGGAATCTTGACACTGGTAATAACCTTTTTCCTTCTTTCTTCAGCAGCACAGCCTTCATTTCTTTGTTTTTAATTCTCCGATTGATTAATGTTACTGGATTTTTGTTAATTTTTCACGATTATTATTCTGAGTATTAGGATGATGTTATGATTGTGTTAGGTGTTTGGCCCGAATCAGAGAGCTTTAGTGACAAAGGGATTGGACCCGTTCCATCAAAGTGGAAAGGAATCTGCCAGAATCACACTACCGGATTTGTTTGCAACAGGTTTCCTTCCTTAAGTTGCTTTTCTTTTCTTTCTTTGGTGGCTGGCTGGGTCTCATAGCCTAAAGTGCTAACCAGTCAACCATTCATATGATATGACACAATGCAGACAGATCAGTTTTACTACTGATAGTTAAGTCTTTGGCAAATTTTCTTTTTGATTATTGGATTTGGTGATTAATTAGTCCCGGCACTATGGATCATATTTTCATATACATGCATACCACTGCAGGAAGCTTATAGGCACAAGGTACTTCAACAAAGGATATGCTGCATATGCAGGGGTACCAGTCAAGTCCTCCTTAAACAGTGTGCGAGACCATGAAGGTCATGGTTCTCACACTTTATCCACTGCAGGTGGCAACTTTGTTCCTGGAGCCAATGTGTTTGGTCTGGGGAATGGAACTGCCAAAGGTGGCTCTCCAAAAGCCCGTGTTGCTGCTTACAAAGTTTGCTGGCCACCCATCAATGGCAGTGAATGCTTTGATGCAGATATCATGGCAGCCTTTGATGCAGCAATACATGATGGGGTTGATGTGCTTTCAATCTCGCTTGGTGGAGACCCTTCCGATTACTTTAGAGATGGCGTTTCCATTGGTGCCTTCCATGCTGTCAAGAATGGTATCGTTGTTGTATGCTCTGCAGGAAACTCTGGTCCTGCTGCTGGAACTGTCTCAAATGTTGCACCTTGGATGATAACCGTGGGAGCAAGTACTTTGGATCGAGAGTTTGAAACTATGATTGAACTCCGAAATGGGATGCGTCTCAAGGTACGTACTAAGAATGCACCATCCATCAACTCACTTATCTCTATTGATCAATTTCAATATTTCTAGACAGCGAGAAACGCGCCTAAAGAGTGATCAAATTTTCATTCATGGTCGATGTGCACATGATTAATTAGTTTGTAATATGTACCAGGGAACGAGCCTTTCAAAGCCTTTACCAGATGACATATTTTATCCACTTATAACCGGTGCACAAGCTAAAGCAGCTAATGCTTCTGCTAAGGATGCGTAAGAATGAATCAACCTTAATTCTTTTAAAAGCTATCCTATATTTACATCAACCTTAAAATAAGTTGTAATACTCGTTCAGCGCCATGCAGCATGCTTTGTTTAGGAGGATCATTGGACCCAAAGAAGGTGAAGGGTAAGATTTTGGCCTGTCTTAGGGGACTAAGTGCAAGAGTAGACAAGGGTCAACAAGCATCACTAGCTGGAGCAGTAGGGATGATTCTTTGCAATGATGAGGCCAGTGGCAATGAACTCATCGCTGATCCTCACGTACTACCAGCATCACAAATCAATTATACAGATGGGATTGCTGTCTTTAACTACATCAATTCTACAGAGTATCTCTCTCTCTCTTTGGAATCTTGATCTTAATTTATGTATTGCTTTATTTGTTGATTTTCTCATTTAAATTGTTGTACATTATTTTAAAGCGATCCACTTGGATTTATAACGCCCCCAACTGCAAAGCTGAACACAAAACCTGCTCCATTCATGGCTTCATTCTCCTCTCAGGGCCCCAACACTATCACTCCTGAGATCCTCAAGGTTTGCCTTGAGTCTTTATGTACTAAATGATATTTATACAGTTTTCCTTCCACGTACATACGCAGCTAAAAATCTTTGACAAACTGATTATCTTTGGTTTATTTCACTGTCTATTAATTCTCATCAGCCTGATGTCACCGCTCCTGGTGTAAATATCATAGCTGCATACACCCAAGCAACCAGCCCTACAGATCAAGACTTTGACAAGCGCAGGGTTCCGTTTAACACGGAATCTGGCACCTCCATGTCTTGCCCTCATGTTTCTGGAGTCGTAGGACTTCTCAAGACACTCTACCCTCACTGGAGTCCATCTGCAATTAGATCAGCAATCATGACAACCGGTGATCATCATCATTACACTTGATTTTTTTTTGTTTTCTAACTTTTCTGCACACGACTGTAATTGTGTCTGAACTTGTTCTTCTATATTTTTCCACAGCAAGAACGAGGGACAACACTGTGAATCCAATGATGAATGCATCATTTGTTGAGGCAACGCCATTCAGCTATGGCTCTGGCCATATACGACCAAATCGTGTCATGGATCCTGGCCTGATCTATGACCTAACTGCCAATGATTACTTGGACTTTCTTTGTGCCATTGGCTATAACAAGACAACGATTCAACTCTTTTCTGAGGGTCCTAACTACAAATGCCCCGAGTCAGCCAGTCTTCTGGACTTCAATTACCCTTCGATATCAGTCCCTCGATTGTCTGGTTCAGTCACAGTGACTAGAAGACTCAAGAATGTTGGTTCTCCGGGTACCTATGCAGTTCGTATTAAACGAGCAAATGGAATTTCAGTGAGTGTTGAGCCTAATGTCTTGAGGTTTAAAAGTGTTGGGGAAGAGAAGAGCTTTAGGGTGACACTGAAGGCGAAGCCTAAGAGAGGTGGAGTAGCTAAGGGGGATTATGTATTTGGAGGGCTTACCTGGTCGGATGGCAAGCACTACGTCAGGAGTCCAATCGTAGTTGCTTCAGCAGCTGCTGTTTAGTTTAACATGATAATTAAGTACGTAGTCAGCTCATCATCAGCATGAACTCTCACATTAATTAAGCTAGTTACCTAGGAATCTAGTCTTTTAAAAGATCGTTGTATTTAAGCTTTATAATCTTCCCCTTTATCTTCTTGCTAGCTCTAATTTATTACAGCCCAGCCTGCAAGGGATGATTGAATTCAATTTAATTAGCTGCTAGGTCAAGAATTCACATGCTATTTGTTCCCGGGGATCCATCCCTCCTATCTTATCAAATTAACTTCCTTCTTTTTCACTTGAATAATATTCTTTCTTCATTATACGTATCTTATTTTCTTCAATTCGAGGAATAAATTAAAGATTTAATTAAATAATGATGCAGCATTAATTATTGTGCACGAGAGCACTAGCAGTGGCTGATTCTAGCCGTCACAAATTAAGTACATTACATATCTGTTGGCTTGGAGTGGATTGGATAACTATAAAAATTAATTTGATCATTTAATTGAAATCAGAGGTGAATGAGTTCTCATTTTTAGAGGATTGAAAAGGATTAGAGATAAAATGAACTTATCCCTTGTTGAAATTAGAAGGAATAAGTTTCATATTTTATGTTTAAGCTAAATACAAAAATCTTATTTTTGCTACCACAATCCTTGAATATAGTGAGTTATTATTTCATTTGGCACACAACGTGTACTTGGAGGGTAATATTGAGTCGATTGCATTTGGTGGAGGCTCCTAATTTAGGATTCAAATCTTAGGCAATTTTTTGGTGCTTAATTAGGATTAAATTGGACAACTCACTATATTCAAGGTATGTTAAACTATAAAATAAAGTCGACTTTCACATTTTGTTTGAGTTGATGGAATTAGATGGATGAGTTATAAAGTGTTGATATCTTACTATATGATATAAGTTTTCTTTGTGACTAATTTATCTTCCATATTAATTTCGATAAAATTTGGAAGTTGGTCTCCATTTCTTGTTTTAATATGCCTTAAATTTAGCGAGTTTATCTTATACAATCCAATCTGAGTCGGGGTTTACTTTAGAAGGGCTTAAAACACTTTTTGACAGCCAAAAGTGTTTATGACTGCATATGATATTAGACTAAGAATTGCTTATTTCTCATAGAACACTTTAGGAAAGCACTTATCAAATGTTTCTTGAAGAAACACTTTCTGTGAAGCGCTTGAATTTCTAATGAAAATTTCAATGAGTTTAAAATTTATTGATATCTTGTAAATCTCTTATTCAACCTATTTAATGCGCTTAAGTTTTTGAAAGGAGAGGAAAAAAAATAAAGGGTCATTTTGGTTCCGGTCCCTTATTAAGTTAATTGTTAGATTAAAACTTTGTTTGTTTAAATATTTTGATCGAGGTCCTTAGCATTATTTAAGATATTTATATCATGTATTTATGCATTTAATGTCCCTCAAATTATGAAATTTAACTAAATTCAAATAATATTTTTAAAATATAATAAATACTTAAAAATCAATAATAGAGTAATATTGTTCTTCACAAAATTATAGCAAAAAATAATAATAATAATAATAATATACCCACATAATTATTAACATATTTTAAAAAATAACTACTAATATATTAAATACATATAATTAGCATGGGTACATTTAGCAAAATTAAAAATGGGTACAAATAAATTTAAAGTATGGGTACAAATACAAATAAAAGTTAAAAATATATGGGCACAAAAAGAAATTCATATATGGGTACAAATTAAAGCTGAAAATAAAATTAGTACAAATTAAAAAAAAAAAAAAGGTTGCAAATTAAAAACGGGTACAAACTAAAAATAAAAATATATGATAAAAAATTTAGCCATAAATATAAATATATTAAATGTAACATTTCTAACACTAAATGAATGTATTTAGAAATTAAAAAAAATATTATTGAAATAATTAATAGCGTTTATTAAAACCTAATGACCTTAATCAAAAATTGAAAAGGAATTAGGTTTTAATCAATAAAGTAGTAAAAAGAGATATGTGAACCTAATTTCTCCAAAAATAAATTAATGGAGGTCATTTTGTTTGGTTAAACATCCGGCCTGACAAGTTTAACCATTGATGTTGAAAAATACATAAAAAAAACTAAACAACCCGATTTGGTAGGTTTTTCAATATAAATGCCTATCGATCCTTACCAATCGCACGAGTATATTGTCACCATGACATTCTATGCCAATAATATAATGTCACATGAATAAAAAATTACACAATATTATATTATATTATTGTATTATTAACATGGTGGCCGTACAAAGTCTTTCTCCTAGTACTGAGGGCAGAATCGTCTTGGAAGATGAGAGGATATTATAATTCCCATAGAAGATTTAAAAATAAGAGAAAGCGAAAGACAGACGGGTAAAGGGGTGAGGTCAGGTCCCGAATGTAAAATGTGGACAGCAAGCGCTGAATGGTGGAAGTTAAGGAGGCTGATCCCATTCCCATCCCCATCCCCTCAGCTCCATCTCCACTTAATTATAATCAATCAATCAATCATCTCGGAACCAACTTCCATCACATATCATATCATATCCTCCTCACTCCTTCTAAGCTCCTCCTCAGTCCTCGGTCCTCCCACATTGTCTCCCGCTTCTTATATATAACGGCCAAATGTACAGTTACACTAGCTAGCTTGTAGAAGTAATATACTATATACGTTCACTTGCTAACTATTAGTATATACAAGTCACAAACACCTGCACACCTGCTTTGATCGCCATGCTCCAGACCACCGTCTTTTTTCCGTCTTCCAGAGCCCTTCCACTCAACATCAACAACAGGATCATCTTCTCACGCGGACGGGGATTTGGATGGGGACGGGGGTCTGTGCGTCCTAACAGCAGCACTAGTGGAAGTAGTAACACCGCATCCGCATCCCCATGGAGCATAAAACCTGTCTTTGAAGATGGTATTCTCAGTGTCAATGGTAACGATGTGTTGACACACGTGCCTGACAATGTGGTCGTCACACCATTGACCGACTCATCCGCATTCGTCGGTGCCACTTCTCAAACTGCTTCTTCACGCCATGTTTTTAAGCTCGGACTCGTACGGTATTCATTTTAGTCTTCATTACCGTTGATTTCATACCCCAATCGCCATGTTTCAGTTGTATGTTGATCTGTTTTGTGGTGATGCAGGGATGTCAGATTACTAAGTCTTTTTAGATTTAAACTTTGGTGGATGATACCAAGAGTGGGCAATACAGGAAGTGACATCCCAGTTGAAACTCAGATGTTGCTCCTGCAAGCAAAGTCAGCCGAAGAAGCTACTCCTCCTAATTATATCTTATTCTTGCCAGTTCTAGATGGTGAATTTAGAAGCAGCTTGCAGGGGAATTCATCGAATGAACTTGAGTTTTGTGTCGAAAGTGGTAATCATTCATAAATTCATCTCTATTCAAATATTTTGCTTATAATCAACCGTCTTCCTTTTTCTTCCCTTATTTCTACACGAATTGGTTTTAATATTTGTTAAAGATATAACATGATGATACTGCCTACTGGATGATTCTAATCTGCTATCACACATTTCATTGAGCTTGGCTTTAGTGCTTGTGCACTTTTGCTTATGAAGCACAATGTACAATACGAATTTGTTTTCAAGCTTGGTACTGAGGGAGGAGGGGAAAGAAAAGAAAAGAGACAGAGAGAAGAGTTTGTTCCCTCTGACCTTCTCACCCGTATTGCTTCTTTTGATAGTCTAATGATATGAAGTTTATTATCTAATCTGATAGGTGACCCAGCTATCGTTACCTCCCAATCCCCAAAAGCAGTTTTTGTGAATTGTGGGAACCATCCTTTCGATCTGATGAAGGAATCTATGAAGTGGGTTAGCTCTCTGAGCACATTTTTGAGTTTCAAGCAAATACTTAGCTTAGTGATCAAGAAGCAAAATGACATAACCTTTATACTACAGTGAAATAATTTCTGAAGTGAGACTGAAGTATTTCAACTTGTTATCATATTCAGGATTTTGGAGAAGCATTTTGGAACTTTCTCTCTCAGAGAATCCAAACAGGCAAGTCAGCCAATGTTTTAGACCTAGAGGACCAAAGTTCTATAATATCTCTGGATTTCATCAACAACTATGATCATTGATCAATAACACATCCTGTTATTGTTTCCTGATGCAGATGCCTGGAATGCTAGATTGCTTTGGCTGGTGTACCTGGGATGCCTTTTATCAAGGGGTTAATCCTCAAGGAATCAGAGATGGCCTGAAAAGGTAAATCTAAGCGCTTCGCTTATTTAGTCTCCTTCAAAATGATCTGGAATTGATATGTCATCAGAAACCAATTGCACTGATAGCTAGAATAATCTTAGTTATGAGACCATAATGATTTGGTCAGGATCCTGTGTAAAGCTTGCATTTAAAGAAGTTCATTTAACTTTGATGAGAATCATGTCGAGCTAGAAGTTCATTTAACTTTGTTATTTTCCTGTGTAAAGCTTGCATATAAAGAAGTTTATTATGAAGATGCTTCATACAAGTTTAAGCAGCAGAATTGTTATGTTGCTGTGAATTCTTTATATGATTACCACCATATTTACTCAATTACATTGCCTCTTAATCTTTTCTCCAGTAAAACCCATTTGTTTAAGCACTAATCTCATTCAAACAAACACACACACACATATATATATTACACAGTTTATCAGAGGGAGGTACTCCAGCGAAGTTTTTGATAATTGACGATGGATGGCAAGATACATCAAATGAGTTCCAAATAGAAGGGGAGCCATTTGTTGACGGATCACAGTATGTTCACAATCTTTTCTTGCTAATTAATTAAAAGCGCAATCAGGCTTACTGATTTTCCCCTAACTGCAGGTTTGGTGCTAGATTAAATAGCATTCAAGAAAATAACAAGTTTCGTAGGACAACTAATAAAGAGGGTGAAAGTGAGACGCCAAGTAGTCTCAAGGATTTTGTATCTGAAATCAAGGGGACTTTTGGTCTTAAGTAAGATTTCCATCATTCACATTTTAACTACCTTCACAGTTTATGCAGATATTGTGAAATATAAACAGACCAGAAAACTGCAGCGGCCTGAAAATTTCGGCAACAATATTGGACAACTACTATAATTCCCTGTGAGCTGTAGTTATATGTGTCTGCTTTAATTTATATGGTACATTTTCAAATTAATTGGAGTTTAGTACAAGTTTCAAGAAAATTTATTGAACTTGGAACTTTGGTTTATTACTTAAAACTGTCTCTGATGGTATATAGACTTGTTCATTAATTGTCTGTCAAGTCTTATCACCAAGGAACCCATTTTACAGCCGCATAAATCTTCAAGGAAAGCTGTTTCCTATCATCTTTCCCCAAAACCATGAGTTTTCTTCTAGACCTCAAAGTTTCTCTTTTTTTCTTAAAAACCGATATATACCGGACCCAATTTTGGGGCTGTGACGGCAATGTATCTGATGTTTAGAAGTAGACATAACGTGGTTTGAGGTGTAGTTTGTCTGCAATTGTCGAACATACTTACCACTTGGAGAAATAGAGTGAAATCTGTGTTGTCCTCATGTTTCTTAGATCTTTTCTCTTGAATCTTTGCATTTATGTTCCATTAATGCTTTGCTTTTTTTCCCAAACTCCCAGGTACGTCTATGTGTGGCATGCCCTGTTGGGATACTGGGGAGGGCTTCTTCCAAATGCTCTTGGAACTAAAAAGTACAATCCTGAGCTAAGATACCCAGTGCAGTCACCTGGGAATTTGGCAAATATGAGGGACTTAGCTATGGATTGCATGGAGAAATATGGTGTTGGTACAATAGATCCTGCAAAGGTGTATCATTTTTATGATGATCTACACGGTTATCTTGTTTCACAAAACGTGGATGGGGTTAAGGTTGATGTTCAGAACATACTGGAGACGATATCAGCTGATTTAGGAGGGCGAGTCTCTCTGACCAGACAGTTCCAACAGGCACTGGAGAAGTCCATAGCCACCCACTTCCAAGACAACAGCATCATCTGCTGCATGGGCCAAAGCACGGACTCCATTTACCAGTATGTACTTATGCTTTACAATGCCCCCATCAAATTTTAATTGGAAAAACTTAGTAACTCCAGTATTTGACTCATACGGTGGATGCATGTATGGGCATGTCTACTTTTATGTGGGTTAAGTACAGGTTACAGACATACCTGTTTATCATTCTTGTTGAAAACCATAGCGAACTGTGACCAACAGTCTCTTTGCTTTAAGGTTTCTCCATGGTAAGGTAACCGCCCAATTTTGTGTTGCAGTTCAAAAAGAAGTGCTATTACTCGAGCATCTGACGATTACTACCCGAAAAACCCAACAACACAGACACTGCACATAGCTGCTGTGGCTTTCAACAGCATATTCCTTGGTGAAGTTGTTCTCCCAGATTGGGACATGTTCTATGTATGCCATTGCTGTGGCTTCCTTACGTACTGTTAAGTTTAGCCTATTGCTGTATTTCCAAATGCAGAATTTAATACATTAAATTACAACTTTCAGAGCCGTCATGAAGCAGCTGAGTTCCATGCTGCTGCTAGAGCTGTGGGAGGATGCGGAGTCTATGTTAGGTAAGTAACAGTGAAATAACAATTACATAAGCTAATGAAGGCATAAAATTGACAGTCCATTGCTTGAATCTTTATCATTTTCTTTTACTGTTCTCAGTCTTAACCGTGTCCAAATGAAGTGATTATCTTAGAATGTCGTCCTTTAACTTTTTTTTTTTTTTTTTTTGTATGGCGTTATGAAAGTCTCACTAATTTACTGCATAGGAGTTTATTTGGTGTAATTCCAATTCTTTTATTTGGAGTGTCTTTTGTATGGCATTATGAATGTCATCCACAATTATCAGCTTCTCTACTTTGTACATGTAAGATTTCACTGGAAAATGTAAAATTTAATGCATTTCAGAATTATCTGCCTCTGTGCTTTGTATGTTAGAATTAGAATGCATGCACTTCACATGCAGATGCATGTATTTAAAAGTACCAGTTCCGCCGGGGTTTAGATTGACGGATCATGATGCTTAATCATTTCTCAAAAATGGTG
This sequence comes from Pyrus communis, assembly GCF_963583255.1. NCBI lineage: Eukaryota > Viridiplantae > Streptophyta > Magnoliopsida > Rosales > Rosaceae > Pyrus > Pyrus communis. The sequence goes on from NC_084805.1 coordinate 30,755,523, forward strand.
TAGCTGTGACTAACTTCACAACACGCCACTATTGACAACAGTGACAAACCTGGCCATCATGATTTCGAGATACTTAAAAGGCTTGTACTTCCTGATGGATCAATTCTGCGAGCTAGATTCCCCGGGAGGCCATCACGGGATTGTTTATTTGTTGACCCCGTTACAGATGGGAAGAGGTATGTGATGTCCCTCCCAATTACCTTGTTAGGTTGTTCAATATAATATATGATATTACTTTTCTAACAAGTAACAAATCTTCTCTTCTCTGATTGGTGATGTTATATGTAGCCTTCTAAAGATATGGAATTTGAACAAATACAATGGAGTTTTAGGCATTTTCAATTGCCAAGGAGCAGGGAACTGGCCTTGTCTAGAACAAGTTGTTCCGGTAGAAGTTAGTGCTGAAGTGTCTGGGAAGGTGACCCCTGCAGATATTGAGTATTTCGACGAGGTTTCTGGCAAGCTGTGGACAGGAGATTGTGCGGTCTATTCCTTCGCAAAAGGTAGGATTATACGTCTTGCCTTTTGCCACACCAAAACACCAGTTAATTCATCTCGCCGGCGCCCAATGTTAAATTCAACGTATTTTGACATAATTTTCATACAATTTCAGGGCGTCTGTCTCGGTTACCAAAGGACAAGTCATTTGACGTTGCATTAAGAGTTCTCCAATGCGATGTCTTTACTGTATCTCCTATTAAGGTTGGCTTCTGAATGGGTCTCTTGAGAATTGGGATTAAAATTATGTAATGTACGTATAGTAAAACAGTACACTGATTAGTGTTAAAACAATTATAAATTTGTGCGTGATTTCTACTTCCCCAGGTTTACAAGCAAAACGTTGAATTTGCAGCGATTGGATTATTGAACATGTACAATTCCGGGGGAGCTGTTGAAGCAGTTGAGTGCTTTAGTCATAACTCTAGCAGTGAAATACACATTAAGGGAAGAGGAGGAGGTAGCTTTGGAGCTTACTCTAGTTTAAAGCCCAAAGCTTGCTCAGTGAACTCCAAAGACGAAGAGGAATTTGAATTTAGAGATGAAGTCGACAATCTTTTAAAAGTAACAGTTCCTGCCACAACTAGTTGGAAAATTGTTCTACGTTATTGATTCAGATTTAAGTATTTTAGTTTAGACGGATTCAAATTTAATAATCTTAGACAGTCTTAGCTTGAATAATATATTTGAATTCGTATTTATGTGAAAAAAATAAAATAAAAAGCCATACCTGAATTCGTGTGTATAGTCATTTCAAATTTATAATGTCGCGTGGGTGTTTTTTGTGTGTGGTCGGAAACCATGCGACCGAGTCGTCCGTACTCCATACCAATTAAAAATCCCATACTTTGCTGCTCTATACAGAATGGCTGGAAGAAATACTGTATGAACAAATACTAATAGTATAGGCGTGATTTCATAACTATCAGATTTTGATTTTCCCCGGCAGACGAGAAACGCTTCCATATGCAAAAGCACTTGCACGAAAGGACTTTTGTGTGAGCGGTAATGTCTACATACATCTGCTCTTATGAAGAATGAAGGGACAGAAACTATGGGAGAAGATTACGACCGCATACATTGATATTTGGACGTTATTCGAAGTTTTCCCAAGGCTCAAATTTCATCTCTATAGTCTCTAGGTATTTAGGTACTAGGTAGCGACTCCAGGACTCGGTTATTTTGAAAGACAATCATGGATTGGGAAAATTCAAATCGAAGGTATTAGCCACCATCGGTTTTCAGCATGCAACATATAGAAACGCCAAGATCAACACCAATAAATAACGACGAGTAACTGTCTATTCACAATCTGCAGTTTCAATCAACAAGCTAACTTTAAATCACTAATTTACAATCAAATTAGAACATGACGAGGAATTATACATGTATTTCAATTTTAAGACGTTTATACAAAGAAAGGATCCATAATCTTCATATTTAACCACACAAAATAAAAATAAAAACCAAGAATGTAAACGACGCCTGATTAACTGCTTTCAACATGGCAAATAAGATCAAACTTCAACTACAACAGCCTCCAGCTTGAGATGAAGCGCCATCTCTACCTCCTGATGGTCCCGGAATTCCACCATATCCAACTTTTATGCCATAAGACTGCAAACAAGACCAGGAATCGGGAATAAGCTCATACACAGCTCTCTTTCATTCAATATCACAAACTGTTCAATTTGTCTCTGAGCATTCACAAGAAGGGTTTTTGTTCATTTGGTATTTACTATCTATCGGGATATCATTTTTTCAGAGTCAATACAATGAGCATGAGCTGAGACTCAGCCTCGTCTTTATATATTTCAAATGTGAGCTTACCCATCACATTCTCAGGCAACTAGAAATCTAAGCAACCGTAATTTGCAATCAGAGGAAAATTATGACGCAACCAACCAATAGAAAAGGCATTCATATAATGGCTCCATGAAACCATACAGTCAATCATTCCACTTGGCATTCACAAAGCACTCTGCCATATCAAAAATACACTTTTATCATCCCTCCCAAACAGAAAGCACTAATGAGAACATAAGTAAACCACAAAAACCTTCTACATATTTAAAAAAGAAAGGGTAAATTACATTTTGCACCCCCAAATTTGGGTGCAACTACAAACCCATACCACAAACCTCTTCTACATTTTTTTTTAAAAAGGCTAACAGATGTATGAAATTACAATTACAACTAAAATACAAGTTTGTGTATGACATTGCAATGTTCTAAAGATGATGTATGGGGTTGCAATTGCACCCAAATTTGAGGTTGCAAATTGTAATTTACCCTTAATAAATATCAAGTAAAAGATAAAGAGGACATGTAAGGAATATTTCATAAAGAGACAAAGCTAACCTCATTTGATACATCAAACACTCCATCTTGAATCTTTTTGTATATGGTTGCAGCAGTTTTTATAAATGCCTGAATGGAAAACGTAACTGTTACCAATAAAGGCAAGAAAAAAATAAACATGATGAAGATATCAAAGGTTTCTTTAAAAAAACAATGTCCATCCAAAAGCCAATCTTTTGTCACCTCCTCAACATTCTGAGCAGTCTTAGCAGAGGCCTCCATGAAGATCAAGCCATGCTCCTTTGCAAATTGCTCCCCTTCCTCTGTGCTCACAGCCCGTCTGTGAGCTAGATCACACTTATTACCAATGAGCATAATTGTCATGTTTGCATTTGCATGTTGCCTCGCGTCCTCCAACCAGCTAGCCAAGTGATTAAAAGTTTCCCTCCTAAGAGTAAAAGAAGGAATTATTGTCATTGCCAGTGCCTTAACATGCATAGTAAGTGCTTAATGCTCATTATCTACACTAGCATAAGAATCCAGTAGATTACTGGGATCTCGCCTGAGCTTTTACTTTTCTAATGCAATAGGAAAAACAGCAAGAGCGTTTTTAAGCCTAACCAAACTGGATTAAACAAGCACGAGATATGATTTTCCTTGTGAATTGTGATGGAAATACCTTCTCCAAAAACAATTTAATTTGAAAAAAACACTCTGAGAAACTCATAGTGAATCAAAGCAGACGGGGTTATATCTTCCTCGAAAAACCAAAAAGCAAAATTGAATATGACAAAGTGGTGTCCATAGTCCACAGTCCATCGTCCAAAGTAAGAGATGCCGCATGGCGAAAGTGCAACAAAGAATACAAAATTATTATGTTGAGAATGAGATTAGAATTGAAAGAATACCTGGTGATGTCATAGACAAGCAAGGCACCAGCAGCCCCTCTATAGTAGGACCGGGTAATGGATCTGAAAGACTCTTGGCCAGCCTAAAACATATATACAAATATATTGCATATTTATTCACATGCAAGGAAAATCGTAAATCGAAAAGCTTGCAATTGAATTGAACTGAATTATTACGTTAATTCCATAAAAAAATGAATTAAAATGAAAGAATGAATGAATTCGTAAGAAAAAGAAAGAAACCGTGTCCCAGATTTGGAGCTTGATAGGTTTGTTGTCGATGGTGATCATCCTGGCTCCAAACTCAACGCCAATAGTTAAATCGTGTACTGGCTGAAACCTCTTGTCGGTGAACTGAAGAAGAAGGCATGATTTTCCAACTCCTGCAACACAACAACAAATCACTTATGAAAATACCAAATCGAAATTCATCAAAACCGACAGAAGAACAATTAAATTAAACTGGATTGATGCACAAATCAAATCAAATCAAAGAAATAAGAATTATTTTTTATGGAGGAGTACCGGTATCGCCGATGATGATGTACTTGAACAAATAAGCGTAAGACATTCTCTGCCTGTCTTATCAACAAACACACACAAACAACAAGTTTGATCGCAAATTGAATTCTAATTCCAAAACTAATGTCTGTCTGTGTTGTTTATTTTATAGAAACTTGTAAATTGTAAATTGTAAATTAATTTGTACACGGAAAGGAATTCACAAGGGAAAGGGAGTGGCCCGAGTGGGGGTGGGGGAAGAAAAGAAAACCACCGAAACAAAACAGGGGAGAGAGAGCGAGCGAGAGAGAGGTCAAACCAAATCAAAAGCAATAACAGTTTACAGCGAAGCAAAGCGTCTTCTCTTCTCTTCTATACTACCGCTCTCCTTCCTTGCTGTCAGTTCCTCCTCCACCAACATCACTACCCAACCCCAATTATTCTTTCCCATTTGGGCCTTCCCCCATTTTCTGGCCCATTTCTTCTTCAGCCCATCTCGTCACATAGGTCACCCCCAATATTCCTCATTCGTACCATCTCCAATGTACCGAAACTTTTTAACGCCAATCTTTTGTTCGAGTCCAAATATGACTTTGTAAGTCTCTCATGTATATCTACTTAGTACTACAGTCTAGTAATGTTCGCATATAGTTAGTTGTGAAGGGCAACAACCTACGAGGAGCCCTGTTAACGATCCAAATTATATCCTAAGTTTAAAAAATCATGATTGCTAGAAATTGTAAGAAACTTACGTTGCTTTGGGTTTATGACGTGGCAAAACTAGTGGATACAAAAAAGAAGAGAAAAAAGCAAAGGAGAAAAAGATGGGATTTGCTGGCGGGTTTGCCTGTGGTATTTGGAAACTTGGACACTGAAAAAATAGAGAGGCAATAAAGAAAGGAAAGAAACGCAAAAAGAGGAACTAACACAACCCATCTGTTTCGTTTCATTCATTCTTGCAAAGGAGAGAGAAAGAGAGATATGGGTGGGTAAAAGCGTTATGGAATAGTGTGTGTGGTTAGAGACGGTTTAGCTTAAAATTGCGTAGCGTGTGAGCAAAACTCGTTTGTAATCATCATTCTTCTTCAGCAAAAATCATATGCATTGAACAACAACTCCAGATATACAACCTCAGCCTCAGCCTAGCCCAATACAAGTACAGGTACGTAATGGATGAAAATTTTCATTAAATAGTGCTAGCAGTTGCATGACACTCATAGTCGTAAGATAGATTTGATATACAAAGTTTCAGCATTACCATCAAATCAGACCTTCTCGCTCTTTTTTATAATACCGCTTCAATTTAATCTCTGAATCTCAAGGTCACAATTTTAAGGTTCATCTTTGTCCGCCATTCAACTCATGCATCGTTTTATTTATTCTCAAAATTTCATTATGCAAACGTATGTTGCCATTGCCACTTTTAAATTAAGCATCTAGCTAATAATTTGATGTATAGCCTAGCTAGCTCACCATATGATTTTAATTAGCATGTGTCCTTGCTCATGAATCAACTTTAAGCTTTAAGTTGTGTGTAAAAAATTCCCATTTGTATCATTAGTACTAACATTGTTAGCCGTGATCTTTTGGTGAGTACTTTCATACGTATTGTGTAATAATTATACCCGAAAATCAGATCAGAAGAGGAGCATTGCACTTGTTTGCTCTGCCATGAGTTTGTTTCACTGTATTAATAATCCTCTATATTTCTGATATTGATATATATACATATATATATATATACATACATATATATATATACATACATACATATAGGTAATTTTTCGTTAGCAGGGAGGTTTTGTAAAAAAGAAAACATGGAGCGTGACAGCAAAAAGAGAGTAAGAGAAGGAGATGAAGACCACAACGATTCTTCTTCTTCTTCTTGTTATTCTTTTTCAGAGAAGCATGCGAAGACAAATTTAGTAGATCCTAACTGTGGTATTTTGGACTTCAAAAACGACCTTGAATACAACAGCAGCGGCAGCACTAGTGGTAATAGTAGCAGTTATAAGACATCAGATTCGGATTCCAACTTGGCACTAGGAGTATTTGATTTTCCGTGGCTGAAAGATGGTGTAATATCCAAACCAGAGGACTTGAATTTTGAAGACGCATTTTCATCACCACTGGCAGTACTGGATGTCGACACATCCACCTTGACCACCAGTAGTACTACTCCTGGACATGGTAATTTTTCATCACCACTGGCAGCACTGGATGATCAATCTTCTTTCTCCGGGCAGTGCTTCTATCATGATCAGACTGACCATCCTGATGCACTACTCCTGGACTTTCCAAAGGACAAGCTTGAGATAGATTTGTGGCGACCTCGAGATCTCAATCAAGATGATGGGTCGAAGACTGAGGCCGGGGAAGATTGCATTTGGAGTTCCCTGCTCAAGCAGCCTCTTCAACAACCCAACTAATTAAGTTTCAATTGATCAATTGTCACTGCAGAAACTAGTTGAGTATCTAAGAGGCCAACGACTAACAAGCCAGGGAGGGTGATGTCATGTCATGTGTTGCGCCAGAGGCCCTGATGGGGCTTGCTTATTATTCAGTGCTGCTGGCAATGGCAGCGGCAATGTAACCGTCTCTTCTGATGTTCATTCTCTTCCAGTCTTCATCTCCTTTCTTCTTTCCTTTTCCTGGTTGTAATTATTTGTCCAATTCATAGTACGTATCCAGACCAATTGGGAATAATAAACATGGAAACTTTCAAGTTTTTAAACTACATTTTATTAAAATTTGGAAACCATCATCATATTCTGATTTATTTTCAACATTCCTTTGTGTTGGCTTGGGTTATATATATTATGTAATAAATGTATGTTCAATAAAAGACAATGTTTTTGTTTTCTTCACTCTTCCAAGGAAACAAAATGTAAGAAAATGCACCTATTTCTCCACATATCCGTCGCTCTGCGAGCTCAGATTCGAAACCAGAACCCACCTCCACCAAACCTGCAACCCCCACACCTTGGATCTGGGAAATTAAAACCCAGAGACTTCCAAATTCGAGCTTGAGAAATCAAACCCAGAATCTTCGAAGCCATAGACGTCACATACACCAACCCGGACCGCCGTCATCGTCTAAGCAAACTGAATCTCAGAAATCAGAGATTCTAACCACAATCGTCCAGTAGTTTATGAAAAGGTAAACGGCCTTCATTCTTCTGCATTTTTCTTATCCAGTAGCTGTCTTGAAGGTCAAAATTGCGAAAACCTCAAGCATGCTTGCTCTTTGTGCAGGTTCTATGGATCCATAGCGAATCCGAGAAAGATGATGGACAGAAACACCATCAGTTCTCAGATCTAAGTGAGACAAGACGTCCTAAGGCAGATCAGACGGTCTGAAGCAAGGCCAAGCTCTCATAGTCCCTGAATCCTGAGAGACTAAAGTAAAACTCCTACCCATTTCTTGATATTGTGTACTTATCAAAGATTTTGACCGTATGTTGAACACGAGGTTCTGAAGGTATAAAACTGGCTCCTGCACTAAATAAAAAAAATAAAAAAACCATCTCTGTATATCAATTTTGTGACTCACGTGATTCCCCCCAAGATTATCTGTATGCCCTGTAGTTTCATGTGCCTTACTAATTGATACTGTGATTTAGGAGTACAAATTTGTAGTAGATTTAGAAGTAGTAAATCGCAGTTTCGCAGAGGCATTGGTAGATTCAAATATCACACATTTGATTTGTTGTTTTCCAGTTTGCTCGAGTTTATCCATTGGATCAGAAAGACATGGCCCCTGCCTTTATCCATTTTATGAGAATTTTGCTTCTGTTATTACACAAGTTTTTCAATTTATCACTGTTTTATGACTTGTTATTTGTATATAATGTTTCATTTGGGATTATACATATTTTTTTACAGGATTGATGGGAAAATATTATGTTGTAGAGGTGTACTTTACCTTCGTGCTATTTCTCATCTTTGTAAGTGGTTAATGTACCATTGATAAGTTTGGTTTTATATTTGCTTGAAATATATACAACATTATTAGAGGTCCTATTAATGTTTTGCTCTTATTATACATAAAATAACTTTTTTTTTTTTTTTAAGAAACTTATATTTACTAAATTTCTTTCTTTTCCAAGAAGAGGATGAACATCCTTCTACGATTATGGTTCCCTGTGTCGATATAGATTTGCTTCCTTGTCTTGTTAAGGTACATTGGATATTTAGTTGTACCAATAGAAAAATGGTTACTCTTTTTGTCGGAGAAAATGAAACTCTTATTGTTATCAGATATACGTGAAGCTAATGAATTCTCAATGTTGATTGGATGTTTAGGTGGTTAAACTTCACTGGAAATTGTGATCCTTTCCCCTTTTTCATTTTTCCTTTGGTTTGGATTTCCCAAAGGTGATTGCATAATCCACCGAGCTAGGAAAAAGAGTACAATCAGTTATGAGCAGCTATATGTAGGAATGCATGGATACATTGATAGGAAAATCTCATTATTTTGTTGGTCTTGAATCTTGAACGATTGTAAATATGTTCTTTATGAGGAATATTTCTGTAGTTTCATTGTAGACATTTCATTTCTACTATTGGATTTTTTTTACAGCCGAGATTGCCATCTTTGATTTCATGAAGATTTTAATTTTTTGTTTTATTTCAAAATTTTTACATTTCTATTTTATTTTATTTTTAATAGAACTTATTGGGCACAATAACAAAAATTGTGCAAACATGGATGGAGAAGGTCATCTGACAAGTTTGTCAGAACATAGGTACAAAAAGGCCTTTATTTGTGCTTACCTCTTGGAGAACAAAACACCACATTGTGCCCTATGACCAAAGGACACAACAATAGAGGGCACATATGCCATTTTAGTTGATGCATTATTGCTATTGGTCTATAGGCACATATACTGGTTCTCTTTGACCTCAAAGTGCACATATAATTTATTATGTGCATTACCTATATTTTTTGTAGTGATTGGGGGTGTTTGAAGATAAGAAAAATAATATTATTATACAAGATGCGTGTGTCTGTGTGAGATCTCCTTTGCAAAATAGTAATTAGACTAGTTTTATTAAGAAGGAGCAAGGGAGGGAATGGCCCAGCACCAGCAGCTACCGATGAGTAGTGTAGTGTTAGTTGTGCCGACACTCCAAGGGCGATTCTAGTAAGATCCTCACTGAATCCTCTTTGTGAGGATCTTAAGGATTTTTCAATCACATTCGTTTATCGTATATCGTGCGGTTAGAAATTATTATAAAATTTTTATTTAAAATTGAATATAAATAGTACTTGACAAAAATTGACAGCACAATGTACAATGAATGAATGTGGTCGGAGGATCCTCGGGATCATCACAAAGAGGATCCGGCGAGGATCCTCTCTCAGGGCAACTCTAGTTCTCACGAGACTTCTCAGTGCATTTGGAATATGAGAAGGGACACTACGTGTTATTGAATAATTGTAAGGACAATTGAATTTTGTTTATCTAATTGTATAATGTCGTTGTTGTTCTGTCCCGTGTCCTAGACATAGTTAAAAATTCCTTCTAGTCCTCCTGTCTTTGGCCGGGGAGATTAATACTGTAATTTTATTAGTCTAATAATGTATCTATTATGTAAAGAAAAGTTTACATAATGTGGGTAATTAATATATGTTTATGAATAGGGAACTGTTTATTAGCACTAAAAAAATATCGTTCTGCACTCCTCACAATGTACTTTTCTTTCTAATTATAAAAAGTTTAGAGTGCAAAATGAAATTTGTAGAGTGTCAATAACAATTCTCTATGAATATAGCAGTAATACAAAATGTATCTACATTGACATACTTAATAGTCTATATATACATATCAATAATAAATAGGGATGTGCTATCCACACATCCCTTGTTAATTTCTATCATTTGATCTTTTTAATTTCAGTCGATCCAACGATTGCAAATTAAAAAGGTATGTATGAAATAAAAAAATGTGTGTGGATAGTATACCCCTAATAAATAATAAATAATATATATGTATGCATGCATCTCGAATTGAAATGGAGCCATTTCGATGTGATCTTGGATTTGGGAATTTGTTGTGATAATCTCGTTTCCTTTGCAAATTGAATGAAGCAAGCAGAAAAAATCAGGGTTCTAAAAGACACTAGACACTAATCGAGCGGTAAGTTGGGGCCTATTGCTTAGGTGGTTAAGCGGGGTCTAAGCAGGCGCCTAGGCAGACTAGGTGAATTTAAATAAATCTATTATATTTTGTCTAAATAAGTGTCTGTTTATACTTAAAATATATGTAATTTCATCATAATCTACAAAATAGAATGACATATATATTATGAAGTATTGGAACATATTGAAAACATGGGTAACAAGCATATAATGTGTGTTCATTTAAGTATTCAACAAGTCTCTTACAATTTATTGAAACAAATAAAATGTAAAATGAAAGTTAACTATTTTCTATCTAATTGAGTCGCAATCTAGGCTGATGCCTAGGCAGGTCAGGACGGGCTTGGCACTTGTCTAGATGGTTTAGGCAGGCGCCTTAGCAGGTTTAGACGTCATTTCTTAATTTTTAAATGTCTAAGTATTAATTGAAACAGTGACCAACTGTCTAATGCCTAGACGAGATCTAGACGGCGCTAGGCGGAGATTTTTTAGAACAGTTTAAAAAACAGCGCCCAGCTTCAATCACGGGTGTCTTGGTGTTGACGTACGTGGCAATCCCTCACTTGTTGTTGACGCGGCCTGCTCGTGCGCGGGGATTATCCTTTGTTTTTCTTTTTGTTCTCCATTAGCTAAAGCTAGTTTGGCCCAAAACGCAAAAGCGTACAAAATCTCATGGTCAATGTGTAATATTACAAAACGAAGCGGTATTTATTTTATATTTGTAATAAGTGGGCTTGTGTGGATCACTCATATTCATCCATCCATCAGATTATTATTATTATTATTTTTATTTATCAAGCACCCGCCGACTTTGTTTGTCTCTCTGCTGTCTCTGTTTGCACTGCTCATTTCATATCTTTCCAATTTCGTTTTTGTTGTAGCTTGTAGCTAGAACTTAGACGACTGTCCGTCCGTTTATCATTTTACTCGCTGCTTGTAATATACCAATCCACGCAATGCAATTTATATGTTTGTGTTAGAACTTCAGACGACGACCACTTAAAAGTCATTTTATTTTATTTTATTCCATTACCCTTACTTTACCTTTTGAGGGAGAGAGAGAGAGAGAGAGAGATCGAAGTCGAAGGAAGGATAATCAAATCGATCATTCAACACCCACCGGAGGAGAAGGAGAAACCACCACCACCTCTGCATTAAGAAGATCTGCGGCGGCTGTTTGCCCCAGAAATCTCCCCAAAAGCGAGTGCCTCTGGGTGTCGTGTCGGTGACTTCCATTTCTTTTCTTTTTTTTTAAGAAAAGATGATGGTTAGGAATGTGGTGATGGTCATGTTGTTTGTAACGGTGATTGCTCCCATTATTCTTTACACTGATCGCCTTGCCTCCATCTCCATCCAGGCCTCTTCCTCCTCCTCCTCCTCCTCCTGTAAGTCTGTCATCTAACAACTTCTTCTTCTTCTTCTTCTTCTTCTTCTTCTAATCCCTAAATCGCTGTGCTGCTCCTTTTCTTTTCTCTGCAGCTGGAGACGACGACTTCTTTGAAGATGTTACAGCCTTTGTAAGTTGTTCCCTATTTCTTTTCGATCTCAATGACCTCTTTCTCGTTGGTTGTGTTAATGTCTTCGAATTTTTTAAATTTCTTCACAGCCTGCAAATTCTGCTCGTACTACTGCCCGTCTAAATCTGCTTCCTCAGGTTTATCTCTAATTACTTTCCCTTCTTCCTTTTCTAGCACCACACACATTCACACAATTGGGACGTGAGCGCGCGCGAAAGAAAATTTTCCATGTATGAAGGACTCAACTTTCAGATCTTTATTTATGCTTTTTGTTTCTTGTGCATAGGAATCATCCACAACCACAAGGCTTAAAGAACCAGTAGGAGTCGTGTATTCCGACGACTCCACTGATTCATTACCAGAGACAAAGGGGACCTCCGCCCACCCCAATCACTCTCTTCAAAATCAAGGTTATCATCGTTTATTTTACTCCTCAACTGAGTGCCTGCCTGCCTGCCTTCCCCTTGTTTAATTTCTGTGATTTCTTCTTTATAATTAGAGGATCTCCATTTACTTCTTCTTAGATGGGCAGTCAGTCGACTCAATGGAGCATGTATCAGCTAGAGTGTTATCAACCACCGCTGACCCAGATCTGTCTCAAACAGATAACCCCATCAGACAGGTCACTCAAACGCTTGAGCAAGGAAATCAGTTTCTGTCCGAGTTGGATGCCAAAATAGGAGTTCTTGAGCAAAATGTTGATGATGCCTCTCGGACAAGGGTATCGATTCTTCCATTTCCCTTTAGACCAATGCTATTCCTGGCTCACTATTTAGAAATGATTGTCCTTTTTCAAACTTCTAATTGCCAAATGTGAATGTTTTATGCAACAAATAGAATCCATTTCTTGTACCAACTCGTTTTTGAATTTCCTTTCTACTTGGAATTAGATAATATATTGATTCATGCTTCCTGTTTCTCTCTTCTTTCTGTCTCTGCTTCTTCTTTCAGGAAACAAAACCAGAACAACAATCCACTCAAACCTCCAGCAAGGTTGATCGAAGAAGACCCACAAAAACTATGACTGCGAAACAAAATAATGAAACGGCTATTCCAGATGTCCGGGTACGACATCTTAGAGACCAGCTTATCAGGGCAAAGGTTTACCTATCTCTTCCAGCCACAAGAAACAACCCCCATTTCACAAGGGAGATTCGGCTGCGGATAAAAGAAGTTCAAAAAGCTCTTGGGGATGCAAGCAAGGATTCTGACCTCCCAAGGAAGTATGTTTTCTCTTAAAAGAAATTAGCACTGCTAGCTGACCCAAGTCTTTTGTTCCTTTTTTTACATGAATATGTTGTTGATATCCTTATTAGTTCCCTGTTTAAAATGTAACATTTTATCTTTTTATATTTCTACTTCCACCTAAAACTCCCTTTTCTTGTTTTGTTTAATTTATCCGTAACAATTATTGCTACTAATACAGCGCCTACGATAAGTTGAAGGCAATGGAACAGACATTGACTAAAGGAAAGCAGATTCAAGACGACTGCGCTGCTATGGTGAAAAAGCTTCGGGCTATGCTCCATTCAATGGAAGAGCAACTCCGGGTGCACAAGAAGCAGGCTATGTTCTTGACGCAACTAACAGCAAAAACACTTCCAAAGGGACTTCACTGTCTTCCGTTGCGCCTTACCACTGAATACTATGCCTTAAATTCTTCTCAGCAGAAGTTTCCCAATCAAGAGAAATTAGAAGATCCGCGGATGTACCATTATGCATTATTCTCGGACAATGTATTGGCTGCAGCGGTGGTTGTAAACTCAACTGTCACCCATGCTAAGGTATCCATGTAGAGAGATTCTCATGTTCTTTCTGTTGTCCCGCTTGCAAGTAAATAAAAATATTAAGAACAATTAAGTAAAAAGAGCCTTAGAGTTCCAATCAAGAAACTATCGTCCATGTCTAGGACCTTTTCTTTTGGTTGACATCTTTAACTGACTACCCTGCTTCGAACATTGACAGGACCCTGCAAACCATGTTTTTCACATTGTTACTGACAGGCTCAATTATGCTGCTATGAGAATGTGGTTTTTGGTAAATCCACCGGGCAAGGCCACTATTCAGGTTCAAAGCATTGAAGAATTTTCGTGGTTGAATTCAAGTTACAGTCCAGTTCTGAAGCAGTTGGGTTCTGCATCCATGATAGATTATTACTTTAGGACTCATCGGACCAATTCTGATTCAAACTTGAAGTTTCGAAACCCAAAGTACTTGTCTATCCTGAACCATCTCCGCTTTTACCTTCCAGAGATCTTCCCGAAGCTCAACAAAGTTCTATTCTTGGATGATGATGTAGTTGTGCAGAAGGATCTTACTGCGGTATGGTCCCTTGACTTGAAGGGAAATGTTAATGGTGCTGTGGAGACCTGTGGGGAAAGCTTCCATCGCTTTGATCGGTATCTTAACTTTTCAAATCCTCTAATCTCAAAGAATTTTGATGCCCATGCTTGCGGATGGGCATATGGAATGAATATATTTGATTTGAAGGAATGGAAGAAGCAAAACATCACAGAAGTGTACCACGGATGGCAGAAGCTGGTAAGAAAAATGGTTTCATATATTTTTTTTTTCTTGGAAATATAAAATGATTGACTTGACTATTTAAATTTCGTTGATATTTTAATACATGTGTGTGTGCAACATGAGTCGACGGATGTTCGTGTAAAGTGTTAGGATAACATCTCTCTTCTTACACAGAGATTTGGATCTGTAGAGACTGGATTAGCATTTATTAGACCAATATTTTCATATCTCTTAAGATATCTTGCTTGTTGCCCCCCTCCAGCATTCACTAATATGAAAGCTATACTTTAGTGACTTGAATTAAATTGTTCCCAAGTCTGAACGTAAGATTTTGTGTACAGAATCATGATAGACAACTGTGGAAGTTGGGAACGCTACCACCTGGTCTCATAACGTTTTGGAAACGCACATACCCACTGGATCGCTCCTGGCATGTGTTGGGCCTCGGTTATAACCCTAGTGTTAACCAGAAGCAAATTGATCGAGCAGCTGTTATACACTACAACGGCAACATGAAACCGTGGCTTGAGATAGGCATACCGAAATACCGAAATTACTGGGCAAAATTTGTTGACTATGATCAAATGTACATGCGAGAGTGCAACATCAATCCATAGAATGGCTCGCGTGGTAATTTTGAATTGTTTGGGACAATTTGCTATAAAATGCGACAGGTTTGCCTTTGTTTCTTGGGAGGATTATTTATTTATTTTTGGTTCTGAAGGAACAGCTTTAAGGTTGTATTTTTTCTGTACACATCTTGATTTTTCTTTTCCCCTTTATCGGTTTCATTTGCTCCTGACTAGGTATTTCATGTTGAGTGCGAATGCATATCTGGAGAAATCGCATGTACTTGTAAATTTATGATCTTTTCAGCACCGCCATATTCTATAATATATATTTAGCCCCTTTTTTCCTGTGTGGTAGTGCTGCTATATAGTTGTTGACCCTAAAACTACCAAGCTTATGTGGTACGCAGGCCGTGTAATCAATAAGCTAATTACGTCATTCAGTTGTGTGCGGGGCGTGCTAACTCGTCGGCCGAGCTCGGTCGAGGATGTCGCGTTGAGCGCGTTTCTGACTTCTTGATCTTGCGACTGCGGCCGAGGGAGGAATACGTATCAGCCTTCAGGTTCTAGAGCATGAAGACAAGGTTGCTAGTCTTGCGAAGTTCATGGATCGTCGGCGTCGGGTTCGGTCACGGTGATTATATTCGTAAGAGTATAAGAACGTCAAACTGGCAACAAACTATACGGAAACAAGTACTTAAAAGCAATGTACGTCCTGATGGTAAATGTGGTTCGACTGTCAGAATGTCAAACTCTAAAACTTGTGAATATCTAATCATAAACAACTCAATGTTTCAATATGCCGAGCCTAATAACTTGTAACACCTCACTTTGCCTAGAAGGCTAATGAGATGACCTTTACCAACAAAGACTTGAAAATCCTTGTCGGCCGAGACTTGGATAGGTAATCAGTCGGTCTCAACGTAGTGCTGTTTATCCAAACTGAAGGTGCTCTGCGGTCGGCTGATTCTACGGCAATAATGTTGTTTATCCAAACTGAAAATGTTCGCCGGTTGCCTTCACAGTGATGTTTATCTAAACTGAAGGTGTGTTGGTGGAAAAAGAAAATAAAAATCTCAAGGTTGTTGAGAGGTTTCGCGTAGAGCAAGAGTTTGCGCGAGGCAGTTTGTGTGTTGAATTGGAGGTCTTAATATGTTGGCTGCAACTCTGTATCTATATTCTTTCTGTACACATCTTGATTTTTCTTTTCCCCCTTTGTCGCTTTCATTTGCTCCTGACTAGGTATTTCATGTTGAGTGCGAATACATATGTGGAGAAATCGCATGTACTTGTAAATTATTGATCATTTCAGCACCGCCATATTATATAATATATATTTAGCCCCTTTTTTTTTTCTCTCTGTGTGGTCGTGCTGCTGTACAGCCATAGTGCTGAGAGAGCGAGAGAGAAAAAGAGCAGGGAAACTTGTTTTATTAGTTTGATTGTATATTACTCGTATTAAAATCGTAACAATATCAATATGGTAGCTTTTTTAATTTAGGGAGAGGTGAGCGGTTGGTGTTGTGGCGATCCCTTTAACTAATAAAATAATCGAGGGATGAAACTGAAACGCTGTGTTGGATTTGGACCCAGCAAGTGACAGGCTGTATTGAAACTTGAAGAGGCTGAACTGGATGGAAGTAATCGTGATTGATCACGTGTAGTGGATGTTGTCGGTCGGGTGGTCACGGCATCCATGATCCATCCTGGTCCCTCCTGGACAGTGGACAGAAATCAGTGACGTTCATCTGTCCATCCTGGATAGTCGGCTACTATCTCTAACCAAAATAACGCCGTGGATTGGACCGTCTCTGTCCAAAATAAAATCAGTAGAAGATAGGGTATACTGATACTGATAGAAGAAATATATACATAAGAAAGGGTAAATTCTACAAAATTATCTCATTTACGGTTGAATCACAATTTCATAACTCATATTTTAAACATTGCAGTTGTACACATTAATTTATAAATTCGATGCAACGTTAGACATCGGTTAGATTTGTATCAATTTGACTGTTAAATAATGATGGGGGTAGGATACCCTTCTCCTCCCCTCATTGCTAACTACCCTCCCAAAGACCTGTACCGTCCACCCACCAATCCTCATCAGCCATCCTCCTCGTTCTTCTCCTCAACGACCTCTTCCTCGCCCCTACCTCCGCTCTTCAACTCCTTCAAAAAAATCACTAATGCCATTGACCTCACTCTCATCAACGACGCCCGACTCGACCCAGCCATTCGCCTCACAAATGACACCAACCCGTTCGCCGTCGGCTGTGTCTTCTACCCAACAAAAATTCCCATGAAACCCACCTCCAACTCCTCTTCCGTCGCCTCCTTCACCACCTCCTTTGTCTTCTCCGTCCTCCCGGAAATTAAATCGAGCCCGGGATTCGGCCTCTGCTTCGTCCTCTCCAACTCCACCTCGCCAGCCAATACTTTGGCCGCTTCACCAACGCCACCATCCCCTTCGTCGCAGCGTTGCTCGCCGTCGAGTTCCACACGGGTCAAAACCCAGAATTCAACGACCCAAATGGAAATCACATCGAAATTGACGGTGCCGATTGAGCCGTCGGTGAAGGCCTGGCAGAAATCGAAGAGGCCGTCAATTATTGGGCAGTCCTCGCCGACGTTGAAGTGCTTGAGGTGACGGGGGTGACTGAGGCGAGGAAGTCGGTGTGGAGGAACTGCATTTCTTTCGGGCAAGAGCATTTCCATTTGCAACAATTCCCGCAAGAGCATATCCATTTGGCTGTTTATAAGGAGCACGGGGGTACGGATGAGGGAGTAAGTGGAACTGTGGAGGACGACGGGGGACGACAGGTTTTTTGGGGAGAAAGAAGGAAGAGAATTTTTTTAATTAATTTTAATTGTTAAA
Organism: Pyrus communis; assembly: GCF_963583255.1. Lineage (NCBI taxonomy): Eukaryota > Viridiplantae > Streptophyta > Magnoliopsida > Rosales > Rosaceae > Pyrus > Pyrus communis. The sequence continues at coordinate 30,773,369 of NC_084805.1, forward strand.
TAAAAAATTAATAATTAATAAATTTTTATTCTAGTTGGGGAATGAGTAGGCTCCGGTTATAGCCACGTCATAATTTAACAGTTAAATTGGATAAAAAATTTAATGAAGATCTGACATTAAAATAAATTCATAAATTACGATATGAATTACAATATTTAAAACATAAGATATAAGATTGTAATTTAACCTACAATTGAAGTAGTTTTATGTAATTTATCCAAGATGAAATGATGCCCGATGATCTATTTTTAACAACTCTTAGTTTGAAGAAATGCATCATTCGAAGAGCCCCACCCTCAAACTCATAACTTGGCAGGGCTATTTTTGGCCAAGCAGCTCAAGTCAACTTGTAAGAAGTCTAGACTACTATCCATTGCGTTTTCTGCTATGCGGACCCTCTTTTGCGGTGCATTAGGTCATCTCTTACCCAAAGGGCTAAGTATACCAAGGGCTAAGTATACCCCGTCTAGAATTATGACCTTGCAATAATTAATTGTAAATGAACAATGTCAGACTATATTTATACATTATCTCCAATCGAAATGGGTTAAACATAGCCCTCAATAATTTATTATTTAAAAAAATAAAAATAATTTATTCTTTTTAAGTTTGTTCTTTAACTTACTGGTATCTTTACATGTTGGTATTGTTACATATTGTTTAAGTTTCATGTCGGTATTGTTACATATTTTAGTACTAATTGCATGTTAGCAACTTAGACATTAAGAGAGGGGTGTGTATGAAAAGAGTGTTGAGAGGAATAGAGTGTGAAAAATTAGAATAAAATGAAGTAAGATGATATGTAAGCGTGAAAAAAAATGGAAGAAATGGTGTACAAATGCCGTAGGTATTTTTATGGAAAAATTAGATTTTAATTTTTTTTTCTAATTCTGTCTGAAAAAAAAAAAAAAAAAAAATCCAACAGCTAGGTGATGTTAGCATGCTAGAGGGTGACAGATGGGCCCTAACAAACGGGCTGAGAGGGTGGTTGGAAGTAGCCAGCTCGATAGCCAAAAAGGCCATCATTTGGCTTGGTGGGTTTCACACATTTTTGGCCCAATCTTTCATTGGAGTTGGGTTTTTTTTTTTTTTTTTTTCACCAAAACGGGCTAAAAATGGCCTATGGCCTTTTAGCCATCTCTAGCTCCAACCAAATGGGCTATGTTTAACCCTAATCGAAATTATAACCTACAATAAATTATTTTTTTAATGAACAATATTAAGTCATATTTATATATCATTTCCAACTTCAGGGGCTATTTTTTAGCCCCCTCAATAATTTATTATTTAAGTTTGTTCTTTAATTTTATTAGTTAATTAAATTAAAATACCATATTAAATAAGATTTTTGAACATATTTTGAATATCACTAGTCGCCCTAATGAATAAACTTCCGAACATATTTTGAGTGCCATTTGAAGATGTGGCCATTTGAAAATTATTGAAAGAATTAAAGAAAAGATTATTGGAAAAGGTAAGAGATGGGGTGTGTATGAAAAGAGTGTTCGAAGTAAATAAAATGTGAATAATTGAAATAAAATGAGGTAAGATAGTATGGAAGGATGAAAATGATGTGAGAAATGATGTAGAAATGTCTTAGGTATTTATAGAAAAAAAATTAGAATTTAATTCTTTTTTTTTTAATTTTGTCTTAAAAATAAATCCAACTGGCCCAACTAGGGGTGGGCACGGTGCGGTTCGGTGCGGTTCCACCCCTAAATTGGAACCGGAATCGAAATATATTAACGGTTCGATTCGGTGCGGTTCCACTTAAATTTATGACTAGAACATTACGGTTCGGTCTACACCGGTTCCGATTCGGTTCTTGCCGGTTTACGGTTCCTAATAATAAATTATTTGAACACCAAATCATTATGCATTCAAATACATCTTCTAAAACTGATTACATAAAGTTGCATACAACACATCTTTTTTAATGCAAATGTCTTTGGTAGTGGCACCAAGTCAACAAAAAGAGACAACTAAAATACATATGCACTGGTCAATCAGTCAACAAACAAAAAAATGATGAAACAAATTGCAAGTTTTCAGACTTCAGAGAGCAAGCAAGAAGCAGCAGCTCCTGTACACAATTTTCAACCTATTTTTCAACCTATTATACCATAACATGTGTGTGTATATATAATTTATTTATTTATTATTAATAAAACGGTTCGGTTTGGTTCGGCCGGTTCTTGGTCATTCGAAACCGGAACCGGAACCGGTTTGAACGGTTCGGTTCGGTTTTTCACTCAAAGTTGACTTTTCCGGTCAACACGGTTTTTTTCGGTTTTTTTTCTTACGGTTCGATGCGGTTTTGCGGTTTGGCGGTTTTTATGCCCACCCCTAGGCCCAACTGAAAGAGCTGGCTGGCTAAAGTTGGCCATGTGGCTAGATTTTTGTTACGCCCCGATCCCGACATACGTCCAGGATCAACACGTGATGACACCAAATAATACCCCACCACCGGATAATGGCAAAACACAACTTAAGATCCAACTACACAATATTTCTTCGTAGACTTTATGGCTGCATCTAACATCCTCGTTAGACTGCCTATGTACTCTAAATAGGGATCAAGCCATTCGTAGTTCATTATTTCACTACACTCGAAATTTTCATCACACAAATCGCTATATCTCAACAATATACTATAATGTGTATCATGCAATAATTCGAAAGAACAAACAATGAAGCACAATAATATTCTCTAGGGGTGGAAAAAAATCCCGAAAATCTCAAACCGAACCGAAAAAATCCCGATCCCAAACCAAAAATTTCCCAAACCAAAATTCCCTAAAATTTGGTACGGGATTCGGGATTGGCTTCTCAATATTTCGGGAATCCCATACCAAACCGAAATTATATATTATTAATTAATATATATATATATATATTTATACATATATTATATATTATTATTTTATAATTGATGTTAGTAGTTTCTAATTCATGCTCTGCAACCTGGAATGCCTTACACCTTGCATATTTTTCATGTTCTGTTTGATATTCATTTGGATTTTATTATTGCTACTGTCATGGCTGATGATTTCAGAAGGTTTGATTCTTTTATCTCTCAACAGATTGCCAAAAGGGTTTAATTAATTTGAATTTTGACTCTGATAAACAATCAAGCATGCCAATATTTGATTAAATGGTAATGTGAATGAAACGACATTCCTAGTTCATGAATGTATTCTTAAATTATATATTTGAAGAATAATTCATAATTTCATATTTTAATTTGGGATTCCCGATTTGTCCTGAAATCCTGAAAATATTTCGGGATTCCCGAAAATTTGGTTTGGATTGGTCTTCAAATTCCCGTCCCAAAAGATTTCAGTTTGGGATTCGGGATACTACTTTCGGTTCGGTATCCCATACAGAACCACCCCTGATAATCTCTAACCATATTGATCAACAAATCTACTTATAGTGCACACAATCACAATCAACATAATTCCACATTCACATCATCAATAAAACACAATACACCAAAATGCAGGGCTAGTGCAACACAGTTCAGCTAAAGCCTACAACTTTGAAGCTGAACTCGAATCCAAGGAACCCATAAGGCAAATTATGCGATTCCGAATCACTCAACGAAATCGCGGAGTAGAGTAGGAGGGATTCTGGACCATCACTCAACGGAATCCAACCCAGGATACGATTCCGGACCATCACTTAACGGAATCGTGGAATGGAGTAGGAAGGATTCTGGACCATCACTCAACGGAATCCGAACCAGGACACGATTCCGGACCATCACTCAATGGAATCGTGGTGCACAATGCATAACCACCAATCAATGAAACAACACATGAATCAAGTTACTCAAGTTATAAAGGCTAAAGGGAACAATAAATGGAATAATGAAACGAGGGGTGAAACAAGTTTTGAAGCAACAAACCCCATGACAATGGGTTAACGGTTCACCACTAGCCCTCAACTTTCATTAAATCAAGCCAATCATATAAAACAAATCATATTTCCAATATGCACGTCAAATCCTACTTCATATACTCTATCGATGGCTAAATATAAAAATTAACAATTTATAGAAAACATAATTATGAAACCATTTCATTGTCACATATATTAAAGTCACTCACATTTCATCATATCATATCATCTATGCAAATCAACCACCTTTCGAATATGCAAGTCAAAACACATATCACTATCATCATCAGTACACAAGCCAAATCATGTTTAATAAACATAGGTCTATGGCTGAATATATATATATATATATATATGATCACATTTCAATGGAAATCACATTATAAAACCAAGTCACATTTTCATACTAGTAACACATACATATTATTTATCAACTATGCAATCAACATCGTAAGGTTCTATGCCTATGCTTCGTAACCTTCTTTCTCTATCCTTTAATAAACCAACCTAAAGTTAATGGATTTCAACTTAAAACATTATCTCTTCACTCTTGCCACTACCCTTTTTTGACATGTATAAGCAGCAATTATATATATTAAGAGAAATTGGTTCGTTTACCATTGATTTGAATATAAATACTCGTAAAAAATCTAAACTCTTAAACCCCAACCAAACACACTCAAATACGAACAAAATTAACAAGGATGTTATTTCAACTAGAATTCTCTTCTAGGTCTAGATGCTTGGTAACGAAAGAAGCATTTCATATAACAGAACTCTGAATCCAGAAGGTAATACCATTTGCTTGTTAATCAATATAACAAAACAGTGGTTTGGTTTAACTCAATTTAATAACCTTATCAATAATATAACTTAATAAAGATCCGCATTAACATTTGGTCGTTTACTAACAATTAAGTTTCAGCATCCACTTACAACAATTTAATAGAACAAACTAAGCATAAGTTCTCTTGGGTATTAAATCAAACACCTTGCAAGCATACATGAATTTATCTACTCAACCAAAAATATCCACTTGCCAGCACCCACAGTTTCACTCTTCAGCACCCAAAAATATCAACAACCACAATCATACAGATCAACAGAATTCTAAATTTATAAAAAAAAACCTCACCACTTGCCAGCACCTTTTGTCGTTGCTGTTGCAATTGAATGACCACCGCTGTAAATTGAAACGAAATTCTCCCCTTGCGGCTTTGCCTCAGAGCAAGAGTGAGAGTGTGGACTTCCCCCTCAATATTTTACAATTCTCGGGATTTCAGTTTTTGAGAATCCTTTTTCCTTCCTCCCCCTTGGAGTTGATGAGATCATCTGGAAGTAGAAAACAAAGAGAGTTCCAGAGAGTTCCTCTAAAAGAGAGTCGGGATTTTTATTTTCTCCCCCTCCTCTCTGATTGGTTGCTGCATTCCTCCCCTTATTTTTTGATTGGTCCACAAATACACATGCCTAATTGACCTCCTGCCATTTGTCTAATAGGTCCACAATCACTAATCTGATTCACCCTCTTTCCCACAAGGTGAGAGTTTAAATAACTTAAAATCTAAAGTTTAGAACAGCTTCAAATGTCTGTAATTATACCATTATAATCCGGACTCACAAACGGTTTTCGCCTACGCGCTCGTGGTTTCGAGATTTATTCGAAAACATTAATTGTGACCTCGAAAGGTCTACATATTTTAAATTAATTAATTTCCAAACTTCAAACTTCGTAATTAGTTTAATTAAAATCTAAATTCAAATAAATTAATATAAATTCCCGAAAAATTGACACACCCTGATCGAGATCAGGGCATGCTGGCCGTAACGTGGAAGTGACGTAACCATGTGCACAGTGCGGAAGCTAATAAAATAATAATATAAATAGTGCGAATAAATAAAAACTAGTTTTACACAAGGTAATAATGAACAAGTGCAAGCGTAAGTGTAAACGCTAGGTTCAGAGCAAGAAAGCCTAATGCAATCCAGAAGAAACGACACAAAAAAAGCACACCCGAAGGTGGTCCTACACTGGTGGTGGTCTGTCAGATATGCCAGGAAAATCCTCAGGGAAGCCACCAAACGTGCTAGCCAACTAGAACCTGGAGGGGCGCAAAACAAAAGCGCGAGTGGGCAAAAACAAAGTTTTTCGAAAACCATTTAATAAATAAGTTCTAACCCCTCGCCGTAAAACCTGTAAACTTCCCATAAAATAGCATATATATATATATATATATATATATAAGTCATGCTCAGGAATATGCTATGCCAAAACCTCAAAGTAAAATGCAAGTGCTCAATTAATATCGCATCAATATCATATAATCTGTCAGCCGGAGTCACCTAATGTGACATGTACGGCTGAATCTAGAGCTCAAATCTCCGTCTCACTAACTAGACCTGCACACGAGTCGGAACCACCTAAAGTGGTCTGTACGACAAGACTGGGTGTAATATATGTGTACGCTCAAGTGCTACGATCACGTGAAGGCTGGGCGAATAATCGCGGGTCACCTACGAGTGGGAACCACCTAAAGTAGTCTGTACGACAGGACTGTGCACCTAACTTGGATCCAAGCTGAGCGTGTGGTGCGGGAGGTGAACATCACGTGAAGAACTGTGCCCAACTCTGGGCGGGAACACTAACACCGGGGGTGCAGGTTATGAGCTCTCTATGCATCTCAAATCACTACTGAACATAAACATAAATCATAACTCACCTGACACTTACATGTGCGTTCGCAGCACCAAACATACATATATATATATATATATATATGCAACTAACAATGCATAAACAAACGGCAAACTATAGGCATGACATATAAACGTATAATGTTTCAAATCAATTTATGGGAAAAACATAAGTATATAGGTATATACGGAAAACCAAAAACCCACTCACTGGTATGTGGAAGGGTCGTAACCCCCTTGCCTCGAGTGACCACGCTCGTCCTCGGGATATGTATCACTTATATGCGAAACAACTATAAAAACGTTAATTTTAAAGCACATAACCAACCTTAAGAAATAACTTCTCATACAATGCTCAAATGGGGTGTATGAATACACCAACGTGATCTACTCAACCTCAGGAACATCCCCATATTTTTAGAAAAATTTTCCACTGCCGCACGCGCCCCCACGCGTAGGCCAAGGCATGGCCACACGTGCCTGGCACGCTGACGGCGTCAGTTAACGCCGTCAGGAATATTCTGTTAATTTTAACGGAAGCCGTCAACGGCGTTAGGAATATTCCGTCGTCTTCTCCGGCGAGGCTCCGACGTCGTCGCCGGCGCCGGAAAATCGGGAAAATTTCAAATCGTGATATCTTCTTCGTTTTTCAACCAAATTTCACAAAATTGGTACCAAATTGAAGCTTACAATGAGAGGAACAAAATCATACCACTTTCAAGTACTAAAATCCACAAAATCTAGCCGGGAAAATACCCCCAACTCCGGCCAACCTTGAAACTCGCGATCTCGACGTCCAAAACCTTCAAACGAACCACCCCGAGCCTCCTAAGGACCTCACTAAGCTTCCTACAAGCTTGAAATTCCAAAAAACATAAGAATTTACGTGTGCATGAACAGTGCCAAAAATCGGGTATCCCGAGTTCGACGTAAAAACGAAGGCATCCTTACCTGAAATGGGTATGGTTGAACTCCTATGGACCTCACGAGCATGGATATGTACTTTGTTTCTTCGATCTGTGAAGATTACAAGGGTTTTGGAGTGTGTCTGTACACCTAGATATGAAAATGGGAAGGGAAATGGCACGGGACAAGTGCAGGGATAGGGGGGAAATGATGAGGGAAGTGCAGGGATAGGGGGGAAATGATGAGGGAAAATATGGGAGAGTGTGTGTGTGGTCCACAACCAGCCACACCAACTCAAGACAACCACACAACATAAAAATCACACTAGGGGCAAAATCGTCTTTTCACGCGTACGTTTTAAAATTCTCGGAACGGGCTGTCACAAAAAAACATAAAATTTTAATAATATCAATACGTAGATTATAACAGTAAAATCCGGGAACAGGATTTCACAATTTTGCCCCGATGGGTCATAAGATTTTTTGGCCCAGACCTCTATTGCGATGGATTTTGTGTAAAAAAGGTTATCTTTTGGCATATGACCCTATGATCGGCTCGATTGGAGATGGCCTTAGTGCAGACAAATATAAGTCGTTACATATGATTTAAACGACTGAAAATAAATCAATCAAAGCAAGCTTACAGTAAAACTGGGTCTCTCCGTCTCTCTGCATTTATTCATCCACTTTCATTAATGTCTCTCTCCGCTCCCTTCTCTTTTCCTTTCTATCTCTACTTCTATTGCCATGGATCCGTTGTCCCCAATTATTTGTCTCCTTAATGTCTCCTTGATATTTTTTTCGACATGTGTCCTCTAACTTAACCAAGACTTAACATTGTTAAATTTAATTATTTTGTGTTAAAAAAATTGTTTATACCCAATTATATTATCTCTTTTGCCATCTTCTCATCCACGACCAAACCCTGTAAACTAATTATTATGAATTTTTAATTTAATTTGATTTTTCCTACAAAATACTAAAGCACGTTAAAAAAATTCATAATAATTAATTTACAAGCGTAAAAAATTAGAAATAAAATGCAAACACTTGCGGTCGCATCCTCTACGCTTTGACGTTGATCCGTCTGGATTTTTAAAACCCTTCAAACTCTCATGAGTAGTGTTTTAGGAGATTGAAAATAAATAAAAAATCATAATAATTAATTTACAAGTGTGAAAATATTAAAAAATTGTAACAACGCTCGTGATCGTATTCTCTACGCTATGGCAATGATTACATCATCAATCGGATTTTTAAAATCATAGAAACTTTTGTTTGTACCATACTTCACGAATCTTGAAACTACCGAGCACCAATTAACTTCATACCTTTAAGGACCCATTGAAGGATTTGTGGTGAGACACCCATGCCGAAGCACAAAAATTTCTCTCCAACTAGGAGGCCAATCACGACACGACATGTGTCAACATCGTAATAAAGCTCCAAGAGTCCCACATCGACCCTGGACAGAAGCTAGAAACTCTCATCAACTATAAAATGAGGCCATTCTCCTAGAATTAATCCCTAATTCCATTATTGTACTTAAACTCGTCATTATAACTTACTAATGATGATTATACTTGAACTTATGCATTGTGTAAACTCTTTACTATTAATCAGAACTCCTCTAGCCCCGTGGACGTAGCCCAACTTAGGGTAAACCATGTACATCTCTTGTGTTTGCTTCCCTATATTTATCTCTTTACATATTATCCTCATTAGGTGATCAGAGCAACCGTGCGAAACTCACAAACTTAACACTTTACGTTGTTCCAAAATCTATCTCATTTTGTGCATTAACAACTTCCATGAACAGTGTTTTTAGGGGGAGGTTGAAATTAATAAAATTCAGAATAAATAATTTAGAAACCCAAAAAATATTTCATTGATTGGTATGTGACCGAGGACATGATGCCTTTGATGTGTTACATTTAATATGCCAAATTGGTGTCATGAACATGGTATTTGGCCAAGAAGGTGCACTTAGGCTACAAATCATAAAACTTGTACAAGTGTATCATGTAACAAGACAAACACCAAGTACCCAGTCTAACATTTATGAACTTCTCCTATTTGATTTCAACTCGTAATCGAGGTTTTATGCTTATTTATTGACAAGCACGATTCAAGGAGTCGGTGATAACTTTTTTTTATTCAGTATATGTCATGTGACACCTTGTGATTTGTTTGATACAACTTTTCTGAAGTTTTTTTACCATCAAAACAGTGAGCACCCTGCAACAAGACCACAGCAACCTCCGAAATATTTTTTTCAATTTTTCCCTATTTTATATGATTTTCTCATATTATATATATTTTTTATTTCTTAATTGCCATGTGGCAACTTCTCGGTCATCACTAGGGTTTTGGGTATTATTTCATAACATATTACAAGTGGGCATCCAAAAAATACCAAAGGGTATTATTTCATGAACTTTCATAACAAATCATATTTAGTCACAAACTTTCATAACAAATCATATTTAGTCATAAACTTTCATAACATGTATCAATACGACGTAATCCACTGCAAAATCAAATTGTTGCACACAATTCACAGTTATAATAGTTGACACATTCCAAATGACTGTTAAATATCACTACAATCAGTTCATTTTTGTTGGATGTTGCAACACAGAAATAAAGAAAATGATGCATTATCTCTAAAAAGTTATTAAAAACCAACCAGCCGCCAAGAAATATATTCCGGGTGTAAATAATGTTACAAGTTCATGGCTCCAACTGCAGAAACACAACAAATTTCAACTTGGATCCTCGCTGGTTGTTTCATGTTTAGAAGCTGTGCAGCCATCCAGCTACTATGATCCTTTAGTGCCAATGTTGGATTTTCAAAAGCAGAGAAACCCCAGAAAGTCTTCAAAGAGTAGAGTTGAAAGATAATCACACCTTCTTCAGTGATTTTAGATACCTGCAATTTCAAGATTGAAACAATATCATCTTCCAAGGAATGCAATAAACTCTAGAATCCCAAATCAAAGATTTGTCAAAGCCAATTGCTGCATCTCCTTTAGGCCTTGCTACTACTGTTTTAATTTCAAACTACTTTTTCACTTCTTTTTCAAATGTCTCACTACAGCTAACCAGTGTGTGCAAATCATCACTTTACTAACAGACCTATAGTAAAGATCAAAGTTTTATCCACTAACGATTTCCCCACCTCGGTAAGGTAGTATTAAGAAACTCAACTCATTACCATTGGAGAAGGATGAGACTAAACTTTGAGAAAGGATGAGCCTGACAAATCAGTGTGTTTTTTGTGAGTGGGCCGTAGAGGACACGCGAACTGGTTTGATATTGCTGAGTTTTGAAAAAAATTACTTTATATAGCATTTTTTTTTTTTTTAATACCTATTTTTAATAAAAGTAGCTTAGGACCAAACTAGTAGTCAAAGTATTACGGCTTCATCTTTTCACCTTTGCTTTATCAAACACTTTTTATAGCTTGTCTTTTTTTTATTTTTTTTATTTTATACCTATTTTTAATAAAAGTAGCTTAGGACCAAACTAGTAGTTAAGTATTACGGCTTCATCTTTTCACCTTTGCCTCTGCTTTTTATCTTTCACTATCCACAAAATTCCCCATTACCATAACCAACGCCCAGGTCCCAGTCAAGCAAGAGGGGAGAAAAACAACTCTGGTTGTGGAGATTGGGATTTGAGAGAGGATTTGGAGGGAGAGAGAGGGAGGGAGGAAGATGTTTCCTGGACTGATGCACGAAGGAGGAGGCATGGTTGGTGGAGAAGATATGCAAATGCAAGGTCACAGTCACAGGGGAGGTGGAGATCCTTGTCTCGTTTTAACTTCCGATCCCAAACCCCGTCTTCGTTGGACGGCTGACCTTCACGAACGATTTGTCGATGCCGTCACTCAGCTCGGCGGTTCCTCCAGTCAGACTTCCTTTTCCCCCTTCTCTTTTAACTTATTTATTTTTTTATTATTATTTGGTAGGGTTTTGATTAGATGAACTCAGATCCCTTTCACCTCTTCTTCTCTGCCTGTGCTATGCCTCTGCTCTGCGGCTGTGCCTATAATACTACAACATTGAATTGAATTGAAGCTTGTTTCAACAAGCAATTAATAAAGATTGAATTTGAGGCTTGGGCTGCTAGCCTGCTGCCCGCGCGCGCGCGCGTGTGTGATTCAGTCACAAATTAGAATCAGAGGGATCTCATCAGAGCTGCTTTGCTTTCTAAATTCTAAGTTGGCTGCTAGTCCTTGAATCTTCAACCTGTTTAGGATTATGATGAGAGCTTCAATTATTTGCAGAAGCTACGCCAAAGGCTATTATGCGGACAATGAATGTCAAGGGCCTCACACTTTTTCATTTGAAGAGTCACCTGCAGGTTTATTTTTTTTACTTAATCAATGATCATGGTGTTACCAAAGTACAAACACTTGTACCGACTTATTGTTTCTTGCTGCATTTCAGAAATACAGACTAGGTAAGCAATCAGGGAAGGATATGACCGATATATCCAAGGATGGTACGTTTTCTTATAACTTTCTTTGTGGCCCTTTCATATTTGGTGCTAGTTTAGTTCCCCAAAGTTTTGTTGAGTTTTCTCCCAATGGAATATGTTTTTTACAGTATGAAAGAAGGGAGGTTGACATATAGGCCCTTGACAAAACTCGAACTTCCCTCAAAACTTGTAGCTAACTTATCCTTACAACCAAGGACAAAACTTGTAGCAAACTTATCCTTACAACCAAGAACATTGATAAGCCAACTAAGTTTCCTCTTCTGTATTGTGAGATGACAATTCTATTTCGCCCTGACACTTTCTTTACATGCAGCCTCATTGTAATACAAGAGAGCTCAACACAGAAAACTAAGTTTAAATATTAATTTGGGAGGTTACACTAGCAATACTTGAACCCACAATCTTCTACTCTGGGACCTATTTTTGTTGGTTTACTTGTGTTCCCAAAAACTTAAAACTCTTAAGGATGCAGTACAACTTTCCAACAATAAGTGCTCGCTCTTTCTTCCCCACCCTTGCTACCTCTAGGATAACCATATTTTATATTTTATTGATGCCTATTTTAAAGCCCTCTAAAAGGTGTATTTTGTGAATGGAATCTTAAATTATGTGTCTGACTTGTTTTGCCAATCATTGTGAGGATTGTCAGCTTCCTACCTTCTAGAAAGCCCTGGTACCGGCAATTCTTCACCAAATTTGCCAACTTCTGATTTGAATGAGTAAGAGAGACTTCCTCCTTTCTCAGAACCTTTTGATGCTTAATAGGTCATTTTACATTAAATGTTTGGTTTTGCCAAAAATGTCATCTTCAGGGGTTATGAAGTTAAGGAGGCATTGCGAGCACAGATGGAAGTGCAAAGTAAATTACATGTGCAAGTTGAGGTAATGTAGGTGAAAATGAATTGTGTGCGCGTGTTTTCTATTTTCCCATTTTCTAGACCTTTTTTTTTGTGTGAGGAGGTATAGTTAAGCATGTGTGTTTGGAAGTGGACCTGATTACCATAAGTTCATAACCTTTGGCTTTACTTTAAAGATGGAAGGCACAATTGCAATTTTGAGCCCTTTTTGCATTTTGTTTGACTAACTTGTGGCGTTGCTTTTGGTATAGTATTGCTCAGGATATGTGTTTGTGATAGTTTAAATGCCAAAATTAGCATCTACCAGGAAGTAAGAACTTTTTACCATTGTTATTGTAGGCTGAGAAGCACTTGCAGATTCGCCAGGATGCAGAACGAAGATATATGGCCATGCTTGAGAGAGCTTGTAAGATGCTTGCTGATCAATTCATTGGAGGTTCAGTTACTGATACAGACAGCCATAAATGTCATGGGTCGGGAAATAAGAACCCAAAAGGTTCCTCCATTGACATGCTTGGCTTCTACACATTGCAATCCACAGATGTAGTTGGGGTTCATGGTCCAGATGAAGAGCTGCCAATTAGTATCCATACCCAGAGAGCTGATTGCTCCACTGAAAGCTGCCTCACGTCACATGAGAGCCCTGGAGGACTGACCTTGGAAGGATCTCCAGGTGGTGGGAAAAAAAGAATGTTGAGCTTGGACACCGGCAATGGATCTTTAGTTTGGGGCGAAGCCAAGGTGAGAACCCAAGAGATTAATCTAGCCCCAATTGATCCTCCTCGTGGGATTGCTAGGTATGGCATGTAGGGCAGAATTTAAACATGACCACAGCGAGATCCTTTTGTTCACTCTTGCGTAACAATGTGTTCTTGCCCATTTGGTTGGCTGGAATTGAAAGTGAGCCAGTTGTCTCAACTCTCAAACTGTAAATTCAACATACTAGTGGCTTAAATATAATGCGGTGCAAGTACACGATAACTAAATGATGAACGGTAGTGGTTGAGACTTGAGAATATTGTGGTGTATGGCTTCGTTTAGTGTCAGGATTGGATTGAATTGGAACTGTTGAATGAAGAAATGAATGTTTACATGTTTTGTTGTCCAACAAATGATTGCTAGCGTTTGTATATTGGATAATTCTGGCCTTTTTTTTTAATTACAAATGATATTACTAATCTAATCTAGTCACAAAAGAAGGTTGAAATCCGTGACAAAATGGGTTGAAAAGGAAGATTTTAACCATCAAATTAATATACCACTTGTATTATTCTTAAATACAATATCTTCAAATTAAATATAACTAGAAAATTCATTAATTAGTATTCGAATTTGATAATATGTGTGTAGCACTGGTCCTTTAGACCATCTATGTGATAATTATCGTCAAAACTAAGCACATGAAACGCACAAAGAGGCCTCTAAGAAGTAAATCGAGACACTTCACATACTTAATTTTGATGAAATTTTCTCAGATTAGCGTCAATGACTCATTCTCTAAATTTGTCTTATATACCAATTTCAATAAACTATTCAACTCCAAGGAGTTGGTCTAATGGAAAGGTCTACTGGAAAGCAAGAAAAGAGTTGGATCCTCCAACTTAAATTCGAACTCTCACGAATGCATTCATTGGGGTCAGTGGTTCTGATTTGGCGTAATGTTTGACTCGGAGCAAACGCTATAACCTCATAGGCTACCGAAACTGCATAACCGCATGGAAAAAATTCAACTCAAAGACGAAAGCTATAAGTATATCAGCTAAATAAATAAAAAAAATTAGAAAAAACAAAAAGGCAAGACGGCCGGTTTTAAAATGGCTAGATTCTAAAATTTCATGAGATGAAAAGCTACATTGCCTCGATTGTATCATAGACACGAATTGGTGAATGGCTAAATACGATTTTAAATATTAAAATATTTTTTTTTACTATATCTGACAAAAAAGTAAATAATCATACACTCTTATCTTTTTACAATGTAAATAGCACCTGTTTTCCTCTCCAATATATAAGAATAAGAGAAAGTGAATGTGATTTCTATATTATTAAGATTATTAAAAGAAAGAATACTTGATAGAGATTTTACCACACACGCAAATGGGTTAAAAAACTCTTATATTACTTGTCAACTCTTATATTACTTGCAAGAATGACAAGGTTGTTGTAGTATAAACGGTTCTCGCAAGGTCGTTCTCCACAAGGATTATTAAATAATTCGAAACAAATTAAATTTCAATTAATTACTGTAAAGCAGAAAGTTGAGATGATTGGTTTTATAACCTACTTAAATTAAAACGAATTTAATTAATAAAAATAAACTACTATGCAATATTAAAGATGAAAGGAAAATAAAACTGTTTTGGACAAATCAAATTAAGAAAACACTAGGGTTTCACCATCACCTAGCAATCCTATGTATTTTTATCAATTAATTATGATCTATACACGCCACTTTGAAGGTTAGGTTTTCCTAATTTATATTCTACTTGGAACCTCCAACATAGAACGTATATCTAACATGCAACTCGTCCGGACGTTCGGATCAAATCTGAACATGAGAGACTCATTATGCTTTATGAAAACCCTTTGAAAAACCATGCAACCCTTAAGATGTGATGTTCATCTTAAGTGAAATTACAATTATTAATCACAAGAAGCCAACATCAATTTCAGGGAACCTTCCAACCAAAATTGCATCAAATTACTTTTCTAAAGATCCTAATGGTGATCAGGCATTAAGACAATTAGATAATTTTAATCACGGTGATCAATAATTCAAAGTATGCATGCAATCAATCATAAACAATTAAATAAAAATCACATATTCATGCTAAGGCTTACGGCTTCACCCTAGCAAAAGGAATTAGTTACGCATATTCATAATTGAAATCATAGAACATATTATTAAGAATAAAAGGAATGAAAACACCTTAAAGTAGAAAATCTCCAAAAACCCTAATCAAATTCCTCAGTCTCCCAAGGTAGCATAAAAGAAAAGCCTCCCAAAACCTAACACACAAACCCTAACCCTCAAGTATTTTATTCCCACTAAGAAACTAAATAATAATAAAATAAAATAGAAAATAAATTTCTAATTAACCTAGGAAAAACTGCACAGAAACTGTTCAGCCACGTTTTAGCCTCAAAGCTCCTCCAAATCCGGCCCAAGATAGCTTGTTTTAAAGATAAGAACATTCTGAACACATCTCCAGAAGGCCACAAACCCATCCGAGATCATCTTGGGCTCCAAAACCGCAAGTTAAGCCCAAAACGTCACTATTCCAGCACTGCGCATGACTCCTTTATTTTATTGCCAGAAAATCATCGCTTGGTAGAAAAAACTGATATTTTGACAGGATCAAGCTAAGTGACTCACGAATGTCCTCCAATTGGAATTACTCCAAAATTCGTCCATTTGACCATGTTTTGCTCCAGAGGAAGTCGAAAATCCTATATTGGAAACATAATTCAAAGTATCAAAATTCTTCCAAATTATTAACCAAAATATACTAAGAATATGGTTAAATATATAATATAAAATATACTCATCAATACTTACATGAAATAACCGTCACGTATTCTCTTTGTTTAATATGTTGTTATGCGTAAATTTGTTTCATACATCAATACCTTTTTAAAATTTTTCATTGCCCGACATTATTGAATGAGTAATGTTATTTATACCATATTTTTGTACCACATTTTCATATCACCTTAGATGATATTTGATTTAAACAATCATGTCATGTGAATTAATCAGCTTTTTTTTAATTTAGTTCATTATTTAATAAACCTAGTAATTAAATGATGATTATAGTATACGGGTGAGTCTTTATCCTTCCTTTTGTTGGGTTTTACAAATTTTTCAAATGATATGGTTGTCCACATCAGATGCCACCTAATGTGGTATAGAAATGTGGTATGCATAACATTACTCTTATTGAATTATAAACAGAGTAATGTTATTCATACGATGTTTTTATACTATATTTCTATACCACCTTAGGTGGCATATAATGTGGACAGCCACATCATTTGAAAAATTTGCAAAACCCAAGGAAATGAAGGAAAAAAACTTCTCGTATACCACAATCATCATATTTTTTTCTTAATTATTAATTTATTAAATAATGAACTAAATTTAAAAATCTAATTAATTCAAATGATGTGACTATCCATATCAAATGTCACCTAAGATGATATAAAAATATGATACAAAAATATGGTATGAATAACATTACTCTTAAAAACAACACAACAGAAATTGTTTCATTAAATTGATCTCATGAAATAGAGCAGAGTGCTGCGCTCTCGCAACTACACATCCAAAATGCTAATTACCATTTCGTCTCTTTGATGCAATCAAGGCAAACAAGCTTGTCATGTCACAATGGTATTTTAGTTTTTCCAAATTCCAAGCCGGCCAGTAGTGGAATTCTTGTATTTATAACAATTAAATTATATAGAAGAGAACCAAAGGTGGCCAAGTGGGAATCACATGAGTTTTGTAATAAGATAAGAGTAAACTCCAAACACAGGTGCAGCTCCCAAAATGCGGCAAAGGAAGATGACAAAATTGCCGGAAAAAATACAAATTGTTGTTTGGGCAAGGGACGGAATATTATCAAGCAGATTCCTTGAGGTTAGTTGTTTTTGTTCTTGTTGAGACAAGAAACTCAAGGGCTGGTTATGTAGCATGAACACTGTTTCTGGACTACGGATTATTGGATTGAGAATTCAAGTTCCGTCTAGTTTGCAGGTTGCATATTAGACCATCTTTAGAGGAAATGTCAAATATATATATAACAGTAACAAATGACATACCATTTATTCCAACTGAGATGTCAAAGCTGATATGGAAAATAAGGCTAAGATGACATAGACAAAGAGATGGCAAAATTGACGCTACCTTCAAATATGGTTTTTGCTACTTCCAAAGACATTTTACTTCCCTTACCTTAAATGTTAGCATATTTAAGTATTATTTTATTATTTTTACACCAACAACAACCCAACTTTGATAATTTTTGTTAAAAAAAACATAAATGAAGTAATAAATTTTGGTATATCGGGTGGGAGGAAAATATTTAAAGTCAACCGTCAAATTGAAATTTAAAGTTTTGAATTTAACGTCTCATTTTGGGCCATTACCAATGGAACATGCTATCTTGATTTGACCAAAAATTCATCTCTAACGAATGGCTAGGCTATAATTGAATAGAGCCCACCATGTTATTATTTGACTAAGGGGGCATCAAGCTGGCAAGTGTAGCCCCTCTTAACTTGTTTTTTGGGGCACATTTCATCTGCTACAATAATTAATTTAAATTCGATAAATTTAATTATTTCAAGTATGAACTTAAAAGTAATAAATTATTGAAGTGACTTTGTTTAGCCTTTTAGAGATGATATATGAATATGGTCCGACCCTGTTCATTTAAAAATAATTTATTACATGACTATAATTCTAATAGAGCTATATTTAACCATTTCAGTTGGAGATGGCCTTGAAAATGAATCTTTCAATAGATTCGAGACATAAGACCAAGAGTTTTTTGTTTATAGAAGCAAACATGTTTTGAATCCTTTGCATAAAGAAAAAATTCAATAGTTTTTATTTTAGCAAATGACATTATCTAGGGGTAAAGGAGTGGGTGAAGCCTCAAAATAGGCTAGCAAAAATATGGTTCAAATTCCCTTTGGCGAGAATCGAATTCTTACTTACAAATGAAGAGGAATACCACAAGACTTTAGTACTAAGTAGTATAAAAAATTCAGTCTTTTGTTAACACATGTGAGTTGTCTTATTATATTTGATTTTTTACTTATTTGCAAACAATACAGTAGAGTTGGTAGGTGGAGTTAGGTCTCTTGTTTTTAATTTTCTTTTGATATTTGATTTTACTGTTTTTCTTGAGCACTTTTGAATAAAAGGACAGTAAGAGACCTAATTTGACAGCAGCATTTAGTTTTTATTTATTTATTTATTTTTATTTATTTTTTTTTCAAGTTGTTTTCATTCGAAGCATAATATAGATTTTTATAAATATTTTAATTCATGTGATACACACATTGATTTTGAATAAATGACATCATCTACCTTCTTTCAACTCCAGTATCACCTGCCAAGTCAATACCACCACCACTAGCATCCCCTATCACCGTTGCCACCACCATCTTTGGCGCCACAACTTTCTTACCATTACCACCGCCATCTTCTCCACCATCACTGACTGCTTCACCATCGTCACCATCACAAGCACCAGCACCACAATGATCACTATCACCATATTCCCTACATCTTGTCCACTTTAGTCATTATCCACAACTAAAACAATTTTGCATAAAAAATTGTGAGAATATTTTTTACACGCTAAATACTTTTAAAGTTATAATTTATCAAATACGTATTTGTTTTACGTTACAATTGATTTTTCTCAATGCATAACAAAAGAAAAAATAAAATCACATTTGATTAGAGGTTCTTGAAAGATAGAAGGGGTTGATTTTGTTACTCGTTGGAAAATTGGGCTTACTAGCCCTTTTACAAATACACAAATCAAAATTAGCTGTGCTTTCAAAATACAATTTTACTAGTCATTTTAAACCAAAATACCTTTCATATTGTGTCAGTAATCTACTAATTTTGTGTCTATATTAACATTGTGCGGATAATGAAGAGTTTTTAGATTTTTTTTTACAGAGAATGCTTACTTTTGGTCAGTGAGTTTGTAAAAGGGTATTAAGCCCAATTACCCACTTAGTTTCGTACTTGGGTTCTTCCCCCGAGGAAGGGTCGTGGCCTAAAGTCTCGTCTTTTTCAGCTCTTTTTATACTTCGGTTGGTGCTACCGCTTGTCCGTCTGGAATCTCTCTCTGTCCCCACCTCTCTTTCTTACGACCAGAGACCAAACCATCTATCACTGAGAAATAGAGTCATTTTCTCCAAAACTTAGACCTCCTTCCTTGTTCTGAATTCTTTTGAATTACTACTACCACACACAGAGGCGACACACGCAGAGGAGAGGTGAGGAGAGGAGAGATCAAAGTTGGGAAATTGGAATATGATGGAGGAGACTAGATCCGTCGTCCGAGTTGGGTAAGTCTCTTCGCTTCTCTTCTTCTTTCGCCAATTCTCCATTTCTCCTAAACAAACAAACAAATATGAATGAATTGAATATAAGTATATTTTTCCTTCTCTCTAAAATCTGAATTCATAATAATATTTAGCAGCTTACTTGTTAATGAAACCCTAATTTCGGTGACATTTTGGAATGAGATTGTGACGCAGCCCTTGGTCCTCCTTACCAATCCTAAACTCGCTGCCTTTCGAAAGATTAAAATTTTTCAATTTCAATACTTTCAAGTGTTGTAGAATAGTCATGGGAGATGGATAGATAGCTCTACCACAGTCTAGTTGCCAATCTTCCCTTTTTGCAGGCTTATATTCAAGTTTGACTGTTTATTTCTTATTTACTGTAAAAGAATGTATAATTCACAGAATTTTGGTAGACGATGATTCCTTTTAAGAATTTTAAGCTACTTATTTGGAATTTTGGCATGAAATTATTTCTCTCATCTGATTGATGTGTTAGATAAGGTTTTAGTCGGTATGAGTCATTAAATTTTCTTTCTTTTATTCTTTACTTTTGTGCATTATGAATTTTTGTGGCTCTCTTTTTCATTTGTTTTTAGGTAAATAAATGGCAAATGTATCCACTAAAGGATGTTCCTAGTTCAGGCTTAGTCTGCAACAACTTTGTTGTTCATGGTTAACAGTTTGACAGTGTCATCAACACAATGGATCTCGTCAGTGGAGGAAACAGTCTCAACAATCCTAACCTTGCCTCAAAACAGCGATTGCGTTGGACACGCGAGCTTCATGAACGCTTTGTTGATGCTGTGGCACAACTTGGTGGCCCAGATCGTGAGTCACCCTCAACTTTTATCTGATCAACTGGGATTTGTTTTTTTTTTTTGTTGGTTGTTGCATTTATCTGCTGATGCGAGGGAATTAAACTATATATAAGTCGGAGCTGATATTTATGAAGGAAAATTTTGACCCTGTTTTGTACTTTGGTAGACGAAATCTTGACTTGACTTTTACATTGTTTTTCCATAGTTTCATCAACTACAATGGAATTAACTATTTCTTGTACCAGACGTGTATATCTAATAGGTTTTCTTGTCCTGGGCTACTAAGCAATCTCGCCTATTGTGTGAAACCATAGAGAAAAAAATCAGGTTGATTTTCCATTTAACTGAGGGAAGACCAGTTTTTTAGTTTGTTGATAGTGTTTTTCAGCTCACAATTCATAGTGAATTCCAACACTGACCCATAATGACCTTCCAGATATATCATATATGATTCTTTGGATAAAAATTGGTCCCAGGTTTAAATCATACTTGATCTTGCATATGTGGTGTATGTAATATGTTTGAGAACTTGGTTGAGATCAGAAGATGATATTTTGCATGACCAAAGATCTAGGATAGATGCATTATGACCTAGGGATTTCTGAGTTCCAATAGAGGCATCAGGCATCTGTCCACTTTCTGTAGTGATATTGTTTATTTAATCTTATGTTATTACCTTTTAATCTTTTTCTAGGTGCTACGCCTAAAGGTGTGTTGAGAGTGATGGGTGTACAAGGTTTAACCATATACCATGTAAAAAGCCATTTACAGGTATGTAAAAATACCTTCTGTCCAATGCTTGACTTTTCCTTTATTTTCTTCTCATTTTTGGCGGGTGTGAGAAGGAGTGAGGATACATTTCTTTCTCGATGGTGTTTCCTCTAATATCGCTTGTGTGATGCACTCAGAAATATCGACTTGCAAAATACCTACCAGACTCCTCATCTGATGGTAAGTGAACTTGATTCTTTCATGTTAATTATTTGTGAATTCGGATTCCATAGTAGGCAGGTCCTCTATAGTGATAAAGGCTTATCAAAGATGAATTATTATTGGACCCTTACTGTGTTTCTCTTCACATGTTATGCAAGGGAAAAAAGCTGACAAGAAAGAACCTGGGGATGTGCTTTCCAATTTGGATGGTTCATCGTAAGTAGATCTGCCTTTTATATCGACATTTCTTTCTGTTATCAGCTAAGATATGGGCCATGTCAATCAGAACCCCGTATTCTATTCTAAAGGAACCTGAAGTCAAAGTTTAAAATTGAAGGATTCATATCTAGTTCACTGTTTTTAAGCCACATGGAGCATACAAAAATAGAATATTACTGAATTATTATTGCATGTGAAACTATCAGTTTGTGTAAATTGTCAGTTTTGCTGATTGATGTGAGGAAGTATGTACTGTTTCTGTTCACAGTGGAATGCAAATCACAGAAGCACTCAAGCTGCAGATGGAGGTGCAGAAGCGACTACATGAGCAATTAGAGGCATGTTTTCTCGACCAAATATAGATTCCAATAAAATCATGTATTGTCACTGGGTTTTACATTTACCAACAGCATATATATGTTATCCACTTGAGATAAGAAAAATGTCTATTCAATGAACAATTTAAAAAAAAAGAAGAAATGATTTTGCAAATGGATTTTATCTTTTCTTTGCTACAAAGCATTATATCGCTTAAGGTATATACTTTTCACGGTTATTGTTGCCACTCAAAGTTCAAATTAGCTATTTCGGATTCACCTATCTTAAAGCAATGTATACCCTAAAAAATGATGTTGATAGTGTCAGAAATCCTTAGCAAGATTGAATGACCAAATTCTTGGATAGCAAAGAGATCAGTTAAAACCGTCTCCTACCCAACTACCATACTACAAATTTTGCTGCATATTATGCATAGAGGATAAAGGGGGAAGGGGGAAAGGTCTAGTTTATTCAGACCAGCATTGGCTGATAAGCTGAACTCATAAATGCCCAACAGGTACAGAGACAGCTACAGTTACGGATAGAAGCCCAAGGTAAATACTTGAAGAAAATTATTGAAGAGCAGCAGCGACTTAGTGGAGTTCTTTCAGAAGCACCTGGCTCTGGGCACTTAGCTCGTTTGTCAAGTGACAATTGCCCAGAATCTGACAACAAGACTGATCCTGCAACTCCTGCCCCGACCTCAGAGTGCCCCCTCCAAGACAAGGCCGCCAAGGAATGTGTGCCAGCCAAGAGCATTTCCATTGATGAATCTTTCTCATCGCATCGTGAACCCTTAACTCCAGATTCTGGTTGTCATGTTGGTTCTCCAGCTGAGAGTCCAAAAGTAGAGAGGTTGACAAAGAAGCGATGGGTTAACATAGGTGAACCATTCACTGATCCAGAAGCGGTGCTTACACACCAGATACTAGAGTCGAGCTTAAACTCTTCCTACCAGCAAGGACATACAGCTTTCCTGCCTAGGGAGCAGTTTCATCCCTCATCCGGGATTTCATTCAGGAATGAAAATCAATTGGAAAAAGATGCAGGCAGTGACATGTAGCTTAGTATTGTAGAGTTTTGAATTTGCCTTTGAGTTTCCTTGGGAGATACGTCTCGACTCTAATCAAGTGAAAGAATGTTGCTAATTACAGGTGTGCACATTAATCAGGTTCAAGCTTCTAGCACATCAGTGAACTCTGTGCCTTATTTAGATGGAGTGCATTGATGTGATCAACGGTTGGAATTAGTAACTCTACTGCAATACGATTACTATTTACTTCACAGCTTCTTGTTTGTGGCCAGATAGATATTCTTTAGATGCGTTTTCTGATTTCCATCTTCGGATATTCTTAGCTGACCCTAGTTACTTAAATTCAAATATCACAACCAGAACTAAGAGCTTTGGCTGGGATTGCCTCTGTAGGAAATACTTATGCTAGAAGTGCTTTTGTTAGAAGGTCGAGCACTGAAATGTGTTGAACTTTCAAGAGTAGGCCTCAACATGTAGTGCGGCGGATCAGGATCCTCTCCTGAGCAAAGGGTGAGAATCCTCCTAACTAAGCCCATCGGATCGTAGAAATTTTATCTAACGGTTACAATTATTATAACTTTTAGAGAGACTCATTGCTTGTAGCCGTTGGATAAAATTTCAACGGCCCGATAGACTTGGTCAGGAGAATCCTCATCCTTTGCTCAGGAGAGGATCCTCATTCGTAGTGCGACGGCTTGGGTATGCCTAAATTCCTTAAATTAAACAAGAGAATTTTCAACCAAATCAAGGCAACATAGTAAAATACGGGACTTGTATAGTATCTAAATGTATAGTATGTGAAAAATACGCAAGTGTAGTGTCAGGCAACTTTAATAAAGGAAAACTCTAAGATATTTTTGCTGGATCCTCCAATTACATATATTTATCGTACATTGTGTGATCAGAAATCATTGTAATTTTTTATTATTTAAAATTGAATATAAATAGTATCTGACAAAAATTAACCGCATAATATACGATGAACGGATGTGATTGGAGGATCCTTCAAGGATCCTCTCTCTCGAAATTTGGCCATAGCCTGGGTCTTACTGGCGTGCAGATGTTTTATCAGAGTAAATATAAGAAAAAGAGTCAAAGAGAAGCAGGTGAAAACAGGGGAGGGGGTTAGTAAATTTATTTATTTATTTTTGTAGCCAGCAAATTGCAACCGCAACTCCTGCCAAACGAGCTGAACCGATGTCCCACCACCTTGATGGGTTACAAGCTAGCCCGACTTAGCTCGGCGTGGGGTTATCAAATTTTGAATTAGTTAGTTTAAAAGTAATTTCTCATCAGTGGGTAATATGGGAAGTTGCGCTTTGTAGGATGGGAGGCATCAGTAGTGAGTGCGGGAGTAGCGAGAGTTCAGAATCTGACATGACAAACTGTCGCGGGGTGGCAGCAGCGAACCTGTTCATGTTAGTCCTCCTATGGCCCAACAGATTCCCTCTGCATTGCATTATGGCACTGGAACGCCACATGTGAGGGAGACGGAGGGCAATAGGAACCCGATACTGATAGATCTTCATGGAACCCTTACGTGACACGAAAATGGCACGCAGAAATTAGAACAGGGCCATGACAAGGAAATAAGAACAGCACCAATCAATGATTTTAAACAAGGAAAAGAAAAAAAAAAGGATTTAACAACCCATACAAGGTTGAAGAATACATCAACAACATAAGGTAAAACAATTGTAGCTACACACACTTTTTATACTACAGCAGTCACTAAGTGGGATGTCTGCAATTTTTCACTCGCTTTAGGATGCAAAGACGCAGTCGTTTGCTCAGGGCCTCTAACTTTTCAAATTTCTCACTGTTGGTCTTCTTTGGAGCAACGAGAACTTTCTTCTTTTTCTTTTCCTCTTTTCTTAGCTCTGATGATTTTTTTTGTATGCATCGAAGAGGCCTCGCAAACACCTTAAGGTTCTTCTACAATCAAAAGGGGCAACTTACAATCATGAAACATAAACTTGGAAATATATTTTTTAAATCCTATGCAGTGCGTGAAGAATGCGCAATAGTATGTTACGTATAATTAACTTTCCAGTAGATATAAATATACCGGAAACATACAATTACCCATTCTTTAAGCGACCAATGTACCTAAAACATCCTGATAGAATATTTCCCATTCTTCAGTAAACTAAACCCATAGACCATAAGAGCCAGGATCCAGGTCTAGATGAGTCTACAACATTACATTACCACCTTAATTCATGCTGACAAGTCCCACTGAACAGAAGCTAACATTAAATAAAAACTTTTAATTGGTGTGTGAAGAAAATAAGTCTCTACAGTAATCTGAATTATAAAGAGAGTCATAGGTTGGGTGTTGGGCGTTGTGTGAGAAAGAGAGACCTGATGACTGCTGTCAGCAGCTGTGCAATCAGCAGAAGATTCTTCATCACTGCCTCCTAATGAAGAGCATCTGCCCCAACTCTCCCTGTTTGAGCTTGTATATGAACAACATTCTACATTCTCACCATTAGTCTGCTCCTGTAAAACCATAACTGCAGTATTTCAGTATTACAATCTGTGAAGCAGACAAGTTGAAAAGTCATATGAGCCGCGAGTATAATCTGTCTTTTAATACAATGTATACTGAATTCTTCTTGACTTAAAAAAGCACTTCATCAATACATGAACACACAAAACTCCATTGGAACAAGAAACTATCATCTGCATTACCAAGCTAACGAAAAACCATTGCCAATCCATGGTTTTCTACTCTGATGACTGACCTCAATTGAAAAGATGGGGAAAAAAATCTAAAAGTTTACGTCACCTCTAAATGTGATGGTTTGTGACTGTTAAGTGTGTCAGCTTCATCATTCACAGAATCCTGCATTCTCAATAACTAGTATGTTACAGAATGACTCAATAAAATGGAGAATATGAAGAGACAAACGGTAAAAAAAAAAACACTAAAAGAAAATAAGGACATACAACAGCAGTAGTCGCTGGTGCAAATTCATAAAGAAGTTTGCCCACACATTTTGTGGTTGAAATGGCAGGAGGAGCAGAAGATGAACTTGCCACGTCAGTACCCGCAGAATGAACTCCAGTAATTATCTCATATAACAAGCCCTACAAAAGGGGTGGGGACATATTCATTTTAGTGCGGGAAATTATGTAACACTCTATGGTAGTGGAGCTCTATTTCCCAATCCCAGATAGTGGCTATGACTTATGAGGCATAGTCAATGTAAACGGCTTTCTCAATTACATGAGCCATAACAAAATGCTGACAACTGATCATTGTTAAAATATTATTGTGCAGCACCTGCTTTAAGCACAGGATACCACTGAATTATAACTGGGAAGCCAGCCGTGGAGTGCATAGAAGAATTTTCAGTGAACCTTATCATTTATGACCAAATGGGGATGAGGATGGTGATTGTGCATGTGTATGCGTTTGTTTTTTGACATTGAAACATAGCGTGATCTACAACGCTTCAAGATTAGCTGTGCGTGCTGATGATGGTGGTGATATTGGTGGTTACTATTATATAAAAATGATGCATGACTGCCACAAGCTCTAACTTCCATCCTCTCACTTTGATTTTGGGAGAAATGCCCTTTGGTTACGAAGTATCGATTAGAGCTACAGTCCATTGACACGGGATTCTTAAAAGCATATGTAAATTGGTTGGAGCGTCAGCTTGTACAATACTAGCAGTCATGATAACAAAATTGATGACCAATGGTAACACAAGAAGGTTTTCCACAATAAATCATATGAAACAGAAATCACCTCATCCAAACCAGCACCAATCTTCAAATCCCCCAAACCATAACACTTGTCAAGCTTACATGAATGAGAAGACGTTTGCGGGGGATGGAGAACATTATAGAAGAAAATGGAAACTGAATCATAATAAAACTGTGGTCGAGAAGAGTTGTGATCACCATCGAAATGTATAATATTTTTGTCCCCCTGCAAAGCATCAAAGATGTATTTGTTTCTCCCTGTATCAAGTGCAACATATTACTTTAAGGTAAGGATAAGATCCTTCAACGAGGGCAATACCGCATAAGACTTGTAAATGATGTCAGAATGATGGGTTTGGATGAATTTGTCATCCTTGGCATGTCCAAATAAAGCAGGAATGAATGTTTTGATTGCTACCTGCCAGTATTACACAAATGACCGAATTCAATATATAGTGGTAGATTAAAGTTCTTTTCAGAAAATAATATATATAGTGGTAGATTTACACACACGCTTATGCATATAAATGATCTAATGGCTGCAGAGAGTTTAAAAATAACAAGTATTGGTTCAGCATGTGTCTAACTCATCCCTAAGAAATGACACATTTATGATCCCCTTAGCTAAAATAAGGGACACACTGCTAGTGGCCCTGTAATGTGGTTCAATGATCCAGTCAATCCATTTATTAAGTCTCCTTTTAAGAATAATCTACGCAAAAGATCAGCCAATTCGAAAATTACAAGGAATGGATTTGTTAGGAATGGGTATCATTCCCATTCTTGTATTTACTAACAATCAAGAATTTGAAAGGAATGGGTATGATTCCCATTCATGAGTTTACTAACAACATAGGAATGGAAAAGTAAATGCATTTGGGTCTGTTTAATGGAAACACGATGTTCATCTACATAATTATAATTGGTTTTTTTTTTTTTTTTTTTTTTTTTTTTTTTGGCAGGATGGTCTTTTAAAGGCAACATAAAAAATAGACGTTCAAATTGGACTAGACAACAGAGTGGACTCCGCAATGTAACTCTTCAACTATTGTAAGAGATAACAGGGAAAGGGGCTAATGATAACTCATCCAATGTTAACAAAACTATTAATATAGAAAGACCTGCAAGCAATTAAGATCCATGATATCAAACTTTGCCTTCTTCTCAATTATCCGACGCATATATTGTACTGCCATCTTAACCTGGTTAAAAGGAAGAGATAAAGAAACTAAGGTTAAAAGGAAGGAGGGGTTAAGACTGGAGAGATGACATATAAAACCAGAATGAATATAATTAATGCTTTATCAACCATGCAAATGCTAATAATTTCTTTAAAATGATACTGATATTGGGAATTTCAGGGGATAATTTTTATTTATTTTTATAAATAAACAATATTATTAAGAAGAAAAGAGAAACAAAAAGAGTGGTCCAGAACACCACCACAAACAGAAAGCAGGAAAAAAACACAGCTAACTGCAAAAGAGCTAAAACACCCAAATACAAACCATAAGGCTGACCCTATCTATTCTAAACAAATGAAAGAGAGAAATTCCCCCGAACTCAGGGGAAACCGAGGCCCAAAGGGCAGACAAAAACTGAACTCTGTCCCATAGCTTTGCCACCGCGTGAACCAACCCTTCATAACCTTAGCTTTCTTACCCTTCTAAACCAGAACATGAGTTTGGCTAAGAGAAAAGCAATACCTTGGAAGTACCCAAGTTATACCATCTTCCTGACCAGCTTCAACCATAAGCCCAAGGAAACCAGACAGTGAAGAAAAGAATGACCAGAACATTCCAAATCAGACATACACAAGAAGCACCATTGAGGTGAGAAACTAAACTAAGGTCGTCTTCTTGAACCATGTCACAAGTATTGACCTTAGCAAGGGCAACAAACCCTACATACCCTAGATTTCCACAGATTCCCAACCCTCAGACCTCCCCCAATCCTACTCTTTGAAGCCATGTCGCACACGTGTCCAAATGAAACCTCTTATCAACTTCTCCCTCCTTGAAGCCACTCCCATCGGAATCTTAAATAAGGATAGATAATAGATTGGAAAATTTCCCAAAACATTATGGATTTGGTTAGATTCCCAAAGCTTTAGAGATAATGACATGGAGCACTTCCTTAAGTCTTAGAGCTGGAACTTTGGCAATAATCTTGCAAAGGCAAGTACCAAGGCTAATGGATCTGTAGTCTCCAATCTTCAAGGAGTCACTCTTCTTCGATATTAAGCAAATATAGGCTTCATTGGTCATTGTGCTAACCACCCCATTATTGTGAAATTCTGCCAGAACTCTCAGAGCATCATCATTGCAACGTCTCAAGGCCTTTGGAAACAGAAGAAGCCTAAAATGAAGTCCAAAATCTTTACTTTACATAAAGCCTCCACGCCCTCACCTCTATAATTTTCAAAAACCTTCTTGTTCATCTCATGACCATTCCACCCAGAATACAGCTAAAGTCCAGCATTTCCATATCTTCGATCCCATTTCCACTTTCTCTACCACAAGGTCTTAAAACATCTCAGCCCATGGATTACCCCTTCTTGAAGAAAGAGATTAGTACCTATTACATCCTTACGTTGCCTCTTTATTTTAGCTCCATACTATAACCAAATTATATAAAAAGAGTAGTTTCTCTCGTTCAAAAGTCTTGAATGTTATTTTGTAAGCTTCTGTTCGAATGTGCAGCTAACATGATATGCTACAGCCTGGCAAGAGATCATTTTTCCCATTTGTGTGAATAGGCGTCGAGCGTGTGTGGCTGTATGTTACTGTATGTAGGTAGGTTGGCAGATACATTTGTATAATTATTATCCGATACAGATTTGGGTTGGCAACGTTGACCTTGTCTGGTTCTTAACTTAATTAGTGGTATCAAGAGTCAAAATTATATTTCACCAATTATGTCAACTGCTAGTCCTGGCCATGCCATTTTCAATCTACAAGCTTTTATGCTCCAGCTGAAAAAATTATTTTGCGGGAGCATTTGTTTATAGTTTTTGCAATGATGAATTTATCTTCGTAGTCTTGCATGCATCATACAATGTGGATGCTAAGAGAAATGTGTGTTTTTTGGTTTTGTGGGGGGGGGGGGGGGGTTGAAGAGAGAGAGAGAGATTGTACTGTAAATTTAGGAAGCCGAATCTTGTATACATCAACTAGTTCCATCATTAGAACATACAAGCTTGAAAAGGCACTATCCAACACCATTCCGGAAATGGAAGGGTCTTCTGCTCCATAAAGTAGGCTGCATTACACATATGAGGTTAATTACTTCAGGAGTTTCAAAAATATGCTTATGTGAATGCAAAATGTAGAAGTGTTTCTTTACGCTCAAAGAAGAATATAACTATCCTTGACCATCAAGCCAATACGAATTTTTAATGCAGTAACAAGTTAAAGAATCCCAAAAGACCCTTCCATATCCGAGTCAATGATACAAGTTAACCTAATGACGAGCCAAAAAATGAATAGACGATGTACCATGTGACTGCACCCATAGATCGCCCCCAAAGACCTATACGCGAGATTTGCTTTTTGCTTCTTAAATATGAAACCACAATCTTAAGGTCATATCTCTGAGCAGGAAAGAAAAAATTACAAACTGCACAAAGTGAGAAAAGTAAGCATAAAGTAACAATGAAAGTTACACCATACCTCATGCCAACCAAGGCTTACATAGTTACCATCAGATAATCCTGAACCGGAAAAATCAAGAGTAAAAACGGTGATATTTGATGGAAGAAGCATTACAGCAGCTTCATTTGCATCTGCCCGACACCCACTGCATTGTTGTCCATTACCACAGAGTCAGTTCTACCTCTTTGTCTATAAAGCACCTTTAACACTTATGTTCAATTATTTAAAACACACCAGAGAGCTGTGTTGGAGAAGTGAAAATAATGTATGATGTTCAACAATCTGTTTATAACCATAATGTATAGGTGGAACCCAAAACACACCCCAAGTGCATATAATCACATACACATTTACTTTGTTAAAAAGGGAAGAAAAAATTCTCAAATAATCATTACACACCTGTTTCCATGGCAGTATATAACACATGGAAGAGAAACATCATCAGGGAAAGGAGAAGGCAGATAATGGCTACACCGCAAGGTATGGCCCCTAGCATTCGTAAGCTGCAAGTATTTAAAACATATAATCTAACATTGCTGCCAAGCGAAAACAAGAATGTTCTGATAAGCGGTAACTGGTGGCCATACTTGCCTCCAAGTCCTGTCGTTTGTATGCTCTGCCTGCAAGCGTGAAATCCCTTTCCCAAAGATATTGATCTGGGTTATACTCTGCCCTGTTTACAACATTGCAGATGCGTAGAAATGAGCAAGGGAAAGACAAAAAAATCACCAATATGAAGCTCAAGGTATCATCTTGGTCGATGAAACTGAGACCAAGAAGCATCATGAGATGAGATGCATACCTGGGAGGGCGAATGACAAAATTAATGAACTGATGGATCATCTTGCTTCCAAGCGTCCCTCAAAGCTACTCCAACCCATTACTCTGACAGATAACAAAAAAAGAAAACGACAGCAGAGGATTCCTGACAAGTGAGAATCCCCCTCACTTCAAAATTCCCTCAAAAAGAAAGGAGCAAACATATGGAGGGAAAAGAAATCAAATTCAGAAATAGAATTCCAGATCTCATTACCCAACTCTTTATCTTATGAATGCAACTAAATAGCGAATAAGAGCAGAGCTTTTTACCCTATGGCTATTGGCTAGGGCAGGAGCATTGCCCCGTGAGCAACCTCCAGAAACACCGTGAGCTCCAGAAACAAGCCGCAATTTCCCACTTTACAGTTGTATACAAAGAAACCCGGACACCACGCCACAAATCATAAATCAAAGCAAACCCACCCTCTTGCTGTTACTTTAATAACATGCACATGAGAAAAATATGCTCGCAAGAATAAAAGTGAATTGAGTGAATTTATATAAAATAATGAAATGAAAAATTATTTTTGTTTTTTATCACAATAAAAAAATTAAGGACAACAATATAATTTCATAAAACAAAATTTTGTTTTTTATGTTTAAACCTCTCCCTACTCTCAATTCTCTCTTACTCTCTCCTTTAACTTTAAAAACAAAAGTAAAATATTTCACATACTTTATGTGCCGACATGTACTAGTGTAATAATAAAATAACAGATAAATTAGGTTTTCATCATTCATTTTAATTTCTCATTAATTAAAACTTTATTTATTTTTCATTTTTGATCAAGGTCTTTTGACTCATTATTTGAATATTAATTATTTATATGTCAACATACGTTAATTTTAGTCACTCAGTACTATAGTTTGGTGATATTCCTCTTCACTTGAAAGTAAGAGATTTTGGGTTCAAATCTCGCAGATGGCGAATTCGATACCAAATTAGGTTGCCCATTGTGTGGCTTAGCCGAACTCCCCCTCCCCATAGTGTAAAAATATATCGATGTACTAAAAAACATATGTCAAATTTAAAAATGAAAAACTTATTAATCATTTCCAAATATATGTTTTTAGTATTTTTCATATATTATTATTTTTCATTTGTACCAATATTCTTGTTAATGTCAATTTGTACCCATAAATTTGAATTTTTATTTGCACCTTTTTTCAAAATTTTACCAATATATTTTGAATTTCAGTTTGCACCCATAAATTTAAATTTTAATACCCATATTTATTTTGCTGAATATTTGTACTCATGCTAATTTATTTTTTAAATAAATTAATAATTTCATGGGTACATTACTTTTTTGCTAGAACTATGTGAAGAATAATATTACTATATTATAAATTTTAAATTAATTATTATATTGTAAAAATATTATTTGAATTTGTTTAAATTTCATAATTTGTGGGATATTGAATGCATAAGTGCATGAGTAAAATCCCTCAAATGATGCTAGGAACCTCAATCAAACTATTTAAACAAACAAGATTTCATTCTAACAATTAGGTTGACTGAAAAAAAAAAAAATAACTATGATAGTTAGAACTTTTGGATTGAAACTAGAAAAAAAGGAGATGAACGGCATACCTTATCTTCATTTGAAATATTAACCTTTCGTTATAACCAATAATATACAATCCCACAATCAATTCGATTATACACCAGTTCTACGTTAACTTCGATCCTTTCTTTTTGAGTGCATGGAAGACAAAGATAAAATGAATATTATTAAACAAAATTAGAGACGATTTTATACACCAAACGAAACAAATTAAATGGACGAAGAACCCATCATCATATTAGAAGAGCACCAGGGGAAACAAAATTAAAGAGACTTTGTACTACTGCCCATGGAATGCTATTTGAGTCAAGCCAAGATTTAATAAAACACCAAACGAAAATATATTACCCCTGAAATTTTATGAAGGACAACCAATATTAGATAGAGAAGTTCTCCACCAATTAAATATTCAAAACTTTTCCATATGTGTGTGGAAGAAGATGGAGAAGTTCTTCGCTAGAACTGAGAATAGGATCGAAGAATAAACAGACCAACAAATAATAGAAAGAAGACATGCAGACTTAGAAAAGTAATCACAAAAGGCAATGTACAAAAGGCAATGTAATTGGACTTAGAAAGCATCCAACCTTTTGCCGTTTCGCAAATTCTTTTTTGGCTGCATATATCAAGGGTGTTGGAGTGAGATTTGTAAACCACAAGTAACTAATACTAGTAAACTGCCAAAGCAGAACATAGAGGAAGGAAGACGTGTTTGGTTAAGCCACCCTCAATTTGTTCATCATCAAGAACCACTTATATTGATTTCAAATCTCATAGACCAATATGAGGAGTTATACCAATCACAATGATCATTTTGGTTTAAAAACTAAAAATGAATAAAGAGTTGTTTTCCCCAAGGATGAAGAGTTATTTTCCCTAGAAGAAGCATAAAGATTTGGGGCGTTTTGATATAGACACCTCATTTTTAGGCTTCTTAGATTAAACATCTGTTTAATTTAACAATTTGATTAAACATTCTCCTACAATTTTGGTGCCATGTGTATTTTAATTAACCCATTGTAATGTACCTAAATTACATATTTTGCCATAGCCTTTAACATATCTCTTTGCTGTATCCAGTTTCTTCACCCCAAAATGCACACAAATTTCCTAGATTCTTGCTAACTATGTCTCAGAGTTTTAATTCGAGTAGAATACTTGTTGAATATCAGAAGGATTTGAATTTAAGGATATTTATAATGTTATTTTTCTAGTGAATTTTATTTTCCAGTGGCACTTCCTTCCTATGAACGTACCATAAGTTTCAGCAGCCTTCTTTTCGTACCGAGGTCGACGTTGGTATTCAGGTTCTAGTTACTGATTTTTATTCAATCATTAGTCAGGTGCATTGATTTTGATTGTCTTTCGAAGTCGAGGGTTTTGATTAGACGAAAACAAATGGAAGATGAAAACTTGATTAATCTAGGTATAACTGAAGCTGTTATCGAGTTAAAAAACATGATTCACACGTTAGGGTCGATGCATGTTGTGTATTAGCCAAATGTATTAATCGAATTAAGGATCACATATGGAGCTTCGATTGGATCTCAGATCCATCCAACTTGCTAGGAGTTACACCGCAACGTACGTAGTTAGTATAAGAAGTTGAGGGTCTTGAGCAAGGCTATGATTAGTACATTATTAATGTTATGCTGACTCATATTAGATTGCAACTTTGTAATGTACCAGTTAACATTTTAAATTTGGTACATTATTGGACTGCAACTTTGTAATGTACCAAGAGTTTGGTATGTCATTTAATGTTATGCTGACTTATATTGATCGTTTGGTACATAAAGTTTTTATTTTTGAAACGTATTTGTTTGGAAAAACGTTATACAGTGTGTTTATAATGTACCAAGAGTTTGGTATGTTACTTAATGTTACAGTGACTCATATTGATCATTTGGTTCATGATAGAATGTTAAATTAGATCATTCAAGGCGTTTGGTACGTAAAGTTTTTTTTTTTTTTTTTTGAAACTTATCTGTCTGGAAAAACGTTATACAGTGTGTGTTTGTAATTTACCAAGAGTTTGGTACGTTACTTAATGTTACACTGACTCATGATGATCATTTGGTTCATGATATAATATTAAATTAGATCATTCCAGGCATTTGGTAGGCAAAAGTTTCAGTAATTTTTGAAACGTATTTGTCTAGAAAAACGTTGTACAATGTGTTTGTAATGTAATAGGAGCTTGGTACGTTACTTAATGTTACACTAACTCATAATGATTTTTTGGTTCATGATATAATATTAAATTAGATCATTCCAGGCATTTGGTACGTAAAGTTTTTTATTTTTGAAACGTATTTGTCCGGAAAAAAACGTTATACAGTGTGCTTGTAATGTACCAGGAGTTTGGTATGTTACTTAATGTCACACTAACTCGTAATGATCGTTTGGTTCATGATATAATGTTAAATTAGATCATTCAAGGCGTTTGGTACGTAACGTTAATTGCATAGGGGCAAAGTTATGCTCACTGGTCATTAGCTCCTATCAAAATGAGATTATACAAAGAAATTAGATTAAAAGCTAGAAATGGATGACGCCATTGGGCTAGTATCGATATATATAGTAGGCCAACTAAGAAATGTGGTTCTCTGTTCGGAGGCTTTGATTTTGAAAAAGAAAAGAAAAGAAAAGAACGTGAGGCTTTGATTGAAGGCTTGGTATGCGATATCAAATGTTTAACACAACCGTGGTCAATAGATTTTCGTTTTGCTCCTCACGAATTTAATGAGGCAGCACATCCAATGGCAGCTTTTGTTTCACTTGTAAGTGACTTTCATAGATGGGATTGAATTAAAAAAACGTGGGAGAACCGGCTTCCTAAAGAATAGGCACGTACAAAAATATATGTACATAAAAGGATATATATGAAATTTAATAATTAATATATTAAATTAAAAAAACACAATAATGACTTGTAATCTAAACAAATATAAAAATGCTGACATGGCTATTGTTTAGGCGTCCTAATCAAAATTTGTATTAGAACCAATGTTTAATCTAAAGAGTATTAAAAAAGTGATGGGGATTCTAATTTTCCCTAAAGATTAATTTGATACTCTTTGTAACTAAAATTTATGTTAACTACATTTCACAGTTCACACCCTCGATTTTTGGGGTTATTTTCAAAGCAAGCCATGAGATTTTAATTATTTTCACATTGCTCCCTGAGATTTTTAAAGCATATCAATTTATGCTTTTTTTTTCTTCTTCTTTCTAACAAATCATTTGAATCTTCATTAAATTGATGACATGGTAAGTGTGGAGCTCGCGACATGTAAGTCGCATTTTTACCACGTTGAATAAAGAACTCCTCAATTTAATGGAGAATTAGGTGTTCAATCAGACAAAAGATGTCAAAACCAACATCCCTCTAACTAAGCGTCGACTGCATCAGCATCACTTTACAATTGTTTAGTATTATATCAGAACCGGTGGCAATCTCTACTAAACTTCATAAAGTAAATCAATTAAAAATTCTAGCACCAATCTAACTTTGTCTTCCATGTAGCAACCGCCAGCATTTCCTTCTAGCGCCAATCTAAAGCCTGCACAGCTTGGAAAATGCAAGGGTCAATTAGAATCTTTAGTTAAACTATTACTGCTAACCTGGAATTACAATTATTTTTTACCACGTAGAATTCTTTTGGATTCAGTAGAATGGAAATATTCTTCCAAAATGATGGAATTACTACGATTAAATTTATGACCTCCAAATTCCAAGAATTTTCCATTTGGATTGTTAAGTTTCTTTACTTATGAATCTAAACAAAAGAATTAGTGTAAGCTAACTTAAAATTTCTGACATTTCTCCAAATTTTCTAGTTTGTTTTCCTCATCCAAACACCAAGTTATGAAAATTTCACAAAAGATATAAAAAGGTAGGATTATGGGACAAGAATTAAAATTAGCTACAAAGAGACCAACCAAATATCAAATATTCGAGATCCTTTAGGGGCCAGCATGGTGGGCTTGTAGCTGGCATTCAAAACTTCGCAAAATTTATAGACTGATACTTGGTTTTGATAACAAAGCTTACAGAGGTTTAGAGAGAGAAGGTAGAGAGGGAAAACTGATCTTGTCAATATTTTCACTATATGTCATAGAATTATTACAACATTTGTTTATATATAAATTCATCCTCACTTAACTAACTCATCTAATACACATATGACACATGGCACACATCTAATACATAACCCTTGACATAATCCTAAGCTAACCTCTATAGTCTAACATTCCCCCTCAAGTTTATTGAGGTGAGAACCAAGCATAAAAGATTGGAACAATGCACATTGAATTGAGAACACGACCCTTTAGTAAGAACATATGCACACTGTTCTGCAGAAATATTGTCACAGTGTAGTAGGGGAATAGATGAAATAGAAACCTGCAGATCTTTAAGTAATTGCTGAATCCACACAACCTCAGCAGTGGTAGTAGCCATTGCTCGATATTCGGCTTCGGTAGAGGATCTACTTACAGTATGTTGTTTCTTAGAACTCTAAGATACCGGATTGGAGCCTAAAAACACAACAAAGCCAGTTGTTGAACGCCTATCATTGGGGTTACCAGCCCAATCAGCATCTGTGTATGCCTTGATCTCCATGGAACCATGTCGAAAACATAGGCCGAGACCAATAGTACCTCGAAGATACCTCAAAATCTGTTTCACAACAACAAAATGATCTTCAAGAGGTGAATGCATGAACTGACACACTTGATTAACATAATATGCAATGTATGGCCTTGTGAATGTGAGGTACTGGAAGGCCCCAACTATACTTCTGTAGAGACTAGGATCCGAAACAGAAGGACTACCATGATTTAATAACTTGTGATTTGGATGACATGGAGTGATGCAAGGCTTGCAGTGAAGCATATTAGTTTTATGTAGAATATCTCTAATATACTTGGACTGGTGAACAAAGATACCTTGAGCTTGATATTCAATTTGTAAGCCAAGGAAATAGTGCAATAAGCCAAGATCTTTCATATCAAATTCTTTAGTTAATTGACTGATCACAGCTTGTACACAACTCTCAATATTCCCAGTCAGAATTATATCATCAACATACAAAAGGAGAACAACAATAGACTGGCAAGTAGACTTCACAAACAGGGAGGGATCAACAGAAGAGGATTTAAACCCCGAAGATAAAAGAAACCTGGTAAACCTCTCATTCCAAGCTCTGGGAGCTTGTTTTAAGCAGTAGAGAGACCTTTGGAGTTTGCAAACATACTCAGGATGATGAACATCCACAAATCCCTGTGGTTGAGCCATAAAAACTTCCTCTTCAAGAAATCTGTGTAAGAAAGCATTCTTGACATCCAATTTTTTCAGTTTCCACCCTTTTGAAGCAGCTAGAGATAACATAAGCCTCATTGTAGTTGGTTTAACTACAGGGCTAAATGTTACATAGTAATTGAGACCAGCCTCTTGAGAGAATCCCTTAGCCACTAATCTGGCTTTATAGCGTGCAACAGAACCATCAGGATGCTTTTTAACTTTATATATCCATTTACACCCTACCATATTCTTATTTGGAGGAAGTGGAACTAAACTCCAAGTGCCCTGTTGAACCAAAGCATCCATCTCCTCTTGCATAGCTGTTTTCCAGTGAGCAAGTTTAGATGCTGCACAATAGGACTGAGGTTCCATAACAGCAGAATCT
The DNA here is from genome assembly GCF_963583255.1 of Pyrus communis. Lineage (NCBI taxonomy): Eukaryota > Viridiplantae > Streptophyta > Magnoliopsida > Rosales > Rosaceae > Pyrus > Pyrus communis. Next base: position 30,812,100 of record NC_084805.1, read on the forward strand.
TCTTCAACATAAGCAACCTGCTTTTTCTTCACAATACCAGACTTGGATCGAGTCTGCATTGGATGAATATTAATTGTATTCAAAGAAACTGGCTGTAAGATTGTCGCTTGAGACATGGCAACATCAGGATGGAACTCAGAATGATTCACTTGTGTAGAGACAGACTCATATACCAATTGTGGAGAGCCACCAGTAGACATGAGCACTTGTTGACCGAGAACATGACTGAGAATCTCGTGTTGGTGGAGAATCATTTTGTGAAAACACTAGGGGAAAAGGAATAGGAATCAGTGGTGGATGATGAAATGTAGTGGGATGTACCACCAAGGGTATAGATGCCCGAGGTCTAGATGTCTCAGAGGTAGAGAGCTTATGCAATCGAGGAAATACATGTTCATCGAACACAACATACCTAGACACAATGAGTTTATGATCATGAGGAGAATAACAAATGAAGCCATTATACTGAGCTGCATACCCAAAAAAAATGCAGGTAGTGGTTTTGGGGTCAAGTTTATTTGTCCTATATGGTTTCAAAGAGGGATAACAAGCACAACCAAACACCCTCAAATGATCCAGTGTAGGTGCTGAATGATACAAGACCTCAAATGGAGACTTCATAGACAAAACTGAGGTGGGCATCCTGTTTATAAGATATATAGCTGTGGCACAAGCATGATACCAAAACTGTGAAGGTAGTGATGCTTGTTGAAGTAAAGTTATAGCCGTTTCAACAATGTGTCTATTTTTCCTTTCCGCTAGCCCATTCTGTTCAGGAGTATAAGGACAAGACCTTTGATGTTGAATGCCCTTATCCCTAAGAAAAGCTTGAGACTGAGCACCCACATATTCTCCACCACCATCACTTTGGAACAATTTAATATTTGTAGAAAAAGAATTCTGAATAAATGCTTGAAACTGAACAAAAGTACCAAAAACAGCAGCTTTATTCATTAATGGGAATATCCATGTATATCTGGTACATTCATCAATATATGACACATAATATCTATAATCCTCTATAGACACACTAGAAGCCGGTCCCCAGACATCAGAGTGAATGACTTCAAATGGAATAACAGATTTTGAAGCCATTAAGGGAAATGGTAGCCTAGTGAACTTGCCTTGCAAGCAAGCAGTACAAGTGTGAGGGGTGTCATTACAAGAAAAAGGAATTGCTGCTTTACTAAAAGCTATCTTAGTGACTGAATTTGTAGGATGACCCCAATCTGCAATGCCAAAGTGCAGAGTTAATTTTCTAACCTATATAAGCTGATGGAGATGCTTTAGAAGTCTTGAGCACTGGAAGTGGATACGTGGCATTGTTACTCATTCCTTGATAAAGAATTTTCTAAGTGACCTTGTCTTGTATGCACACAGAGAATTCATCAACAATACACCTACAGTTATTATCTTTGCATAATTTATGCATGGATAACAGGTGTTGAGACAGCTTTGGAACATGTAAAAGAGACTGAATAAAAATTGTGAAAGATTTGATTTGCCAATATGAGCAATATGCAAACCTTCACCACTAGCCCTAGTTACAGTGTCAGAAGATGGATATGGAGTAGCCATTTGAAGATTAGACAAATCGGAGGTCATATGATGTGTAGCACCCGAGTCCAACAACCAATACTCAGTTTGAGGTGCAGAAGAAGATGTACTGGATCTTGCAGTCATTGCAACTGATGGCACAGACTGAGGCATCATCATTGCAAGATTATATGAAGAGGAAGCCATCATATTAGGAGCCAGATTAGAAGCTGGCATGACAGGATTCTGTGTATGGACAGGCATGACAGAAGCTGGAGACTGAAATTGCTGAGAATAAACTGGAAAAGTTTGTGGCATAGCCACAGATGGAGTTGAAGAGTTATTCCTATCAAAACAGGTTGCAACCGTATGACCAACTCTATGATAGATCTGGCATCCATGTTGAAAACAAGTGAGAGCAGTATGACCTTTCCTGTTGCAAATCTGACAGAATTGAAAAGGCTGAAACACTTGTCATGGGTGTTATATAGGTTGCTGTGATGGCTGAAAGCCATGTACAGAAGGTTGCTGGAAATATTGTTGAGAACCAGAATGAAACTTCTCCTTTGCCTTTTGGTTTAAACTGATTACCCCGGAAGTTATTGTATGTCCCTAAACCAATTTGAGTCACATAAGCAAATGGTCCATTCGGCTGTGGAAATGACATTGGTTGAAAAGGTAACATTGGTGGACATGAAGAAAATTGAGGCAATTGAGGCATCTGTTGAAAGGGAGGACCATTCTGAGTACCAGCTGGAAAATATGACTGGGATCCAGAACAACTACCAATCTCCAAACTAGGATTAGTAGAATTAGCAAACATGGCACTCATCACAGGAGCTTGCTGAACCATTTCTTCTAATGTAGACTCTTCAGCTCTTAACTGTGATCGAAGTTCTTTAAGACAGACAAGATTTTCTCTTCCTCTAATGACAGCTTTGATAGTATTATACTAAGAAGGAAGACCTCGAAGAGCCACAATTACAATATCTTTATTTGAAATCAACACACCCACAGCAGCCAGTTGGTCTCTACAATCTTTGATCCGTTGCAGATACAAATCAATAAATTCTGATCCCTTTTTCATATTCTGTAAATCAATTTTCATTTGAACAATACTGGATCTTGTCATATTAGAGAATCTTTCTTTGAGATTAGTCCACATTTCTCTAGAAGTTTGACAACCAATAATACAGGACAAAGCAGCAGTTGATAATGTGGCAGTGATAAGAGTCATTAAAGCTTTGCCATGAATTTTCCAAACCTTAAAAGTATCAGCAATCACTGGTGGATTTTCAACAGTCTCATCTGCAGAATCAAACTCTACATATTTGTTTGGACAAGGTATCGAACCAGTAACAAACCCAAGAATTCCATTTCCATCTAGCAAGAGTTCCACTTGAAAATTCCATGTAATATAGTTGGAATCATCAAGTTTTACAGTCACAGTGTTTCCAACACTGGGAATCAATGAAGAGATCGATGACTGTGTAAGAGCTAACTGAGCAACAATAACCATTTTTATATGAACACGCCAAATCAACTAGAAATTATGAGTAATAGACAAAATGATCGACTTTGCAAGAATCAACACATTGACAATCGAAGATGAACAAATCAAGAATCAACATTAAAACACGACAAATTGGTCAAATAGCAATACGATCTTCACCAAAGAAAGCAAGAATCAAAGAATGAATCACCGACTTACAGAAAACCCCAAAGAAATTAGGGTTGCAATCACCGACTTAGTGCACCAACGTAGCACCGACGTAGCTTTAATGAGCAAACAACAGCAACGAGCGACAGAGACACCAATGAGAAGTGTTAGCGGAAGCACAAGGATCGTCGTCAACCGATGGAGTTACCTGTCGCCGGCTCTGATACCATGATAACAAAGCTTACAGAGGTTTAGAGAGAGACGGTAGAGAGAGAAAGTAGAGAGGGAAAACTGATCTTTTCAATATTTCACTATATGTCATAGAATTATTACAACATTTGTTTATATATAAATTCATCCTCACATAACTAACTCATCTAATACACATGTGACACATGGCACACATCTAATACATAGCACTTGGCATAATCCTAAGCTAACCTCTATAGTCTAACGGGTTTCACAATGCCCTGCAGCTTCCACCCCCCAAATCCTGCCAAAGTAAATGCCTGTAACAACAATGCAGGATTAATAAACAGTGAAGTAGAAAATCCCTACCTTATGTTTGGATGAGGGGCTTTCAAGGTACCAGGAATTAAGAGACTCAATTATTAAAAATGCACTACAAGGACCTTACCGATTAACCACTCAAACACTACAAAATACTACTACCAAAACACTAGAAATACACTACAAAGACACTAAACAAAGGTTTTTCAAGGTGCCATTTCAAAGTTCTCTCAATTGAATTGCATCTAGTCATTTTCAAGTCCCTCTATTTAATTTCTGTATTGATTCCTAATAAGTTTATCCTAAGTTCGATAAAAATTTAAAGTCTCGTCCAAACGTAGTCTTAATGATTTTGCCCCATATCGTATGACCAAAGCAGTCACAGGAAACTCCATTTTCTTCTTAATCTAGTAACATCAACTCTAAATTCGTTTACATCTAGTTTGAATAGCACAGCTGATCAGAAAGCAGAAAAGACATAAAGGATGTTACACGAACCAATGTAATCTCTCCTCAACCTTTCCTTCTATGATTTTTGCACAACTTACAAGTCACAGAAATGATGTTATAGACTTATGTATCCATAATTAAGTGTCAAATCTTAGGGAGGCTCTCAAAATTCTGTCTGCTAGTGCTAGGAATGGTGTGCCAACTGAATGGGTTATGTTCCAAAGGGACAAGTGCCATTTTGTTGAACTTTTTTAGCCAGTACTTCATGGCAGTTGTTTATGAGCCTAATGTGATAAGATGCTGCAAATGTCACCAGTGTTCTCCTTTATAATGAATATCAATTAAACTCCAAATAAAAACCACTTTGAAGAAACCTATAGTTTTGGTCATCCATGTGTCTTGCAATGCCAAAACATTGATCCAAAGATTGTTTAATCCATGTGTATAGCACACATAAACAACAAGATGTAAGTTGATTATAGAAAATAAAAGATTAATGAAAGGAAAAATGCCTAACCTCATCCCAAGATTTCCCAGTAGTTTCAAGCAAAGCAGCATTGCAAGTCTTGAGTTCTATGGAGGCACCAGTGAACATTGAGGCTGCCTCCTCCCAACCCCTATTATGCCCCATGCACCTGTACAAATTGAATATGTTGTAATAATACAATTTCTCCATTTTGGCACAAGACAAATAGGTAGTGAGGCAGAGGTTACATGACAGTGAGTATGTCGTCCCTAGAATAGTTACAGATAATGTGTTGAAGGTGCTCAGCTGTCTGCCCGTCCATGGCGGCGATGGAATAAAAGCTGGAAATATAATGAACCTCAGCCTCCAAGAAGCCTCTTACTTGTTGCTGCATTATAGTAAGAGTCTCCCTAGTTCGCACTGCATTGCTACAGCCCAAACAGGCCAACTAAGAAATCAAATTTATTTTCGGAAAACTAATAACAAGTGTATGCCAATGCCAGCTACTATTTCCACTCCTATGAATAGATAGTCATCCGGCACTCCAAAACAATGTTTTATCATGTTAAGTACTCCACAAGAAATTGCCATTGCCCTTAATTAGTGGTATAATATACTTTACCTAGATAAAATAAGCTGAGGAATCCAACCCAACTCTTGGAGTTTGAGAGAGACTTTGACAGCATCGGCTTGTCCTCTTTCACTCAGGGGGCGATCATGATCTATAAATTAATTATTTTCATAAAATAATTCAATAAATAAATAGAATAATTTCTCTCTAGGTAATATGTAGTGAAAACAAAGAAAAATATTAGAGAAACCTAACCTACCTTTTAGCGAAGGGTCTACCCAGGAACTGTTGGCGTGACGAAGCAGAATTAGGCGACGAGCAACGGATGGAGGAGGAGTTTGTTCAGAATCAGAAACAGCTTTGCTCTCCACTTCCACTACCAAAGATGAAGATGAAGGCCTAGTACCACTGCTAGGGTTTCTGTGACGGATTGAACTTGAAGAGGCTCTGGGCCACTTGGGATTCGCAGCCGGTTGGAAAGAGAAACTATGCGGCTGAATATTCAAATTAATGTTATGGTTAAAGAGAGTTGCCGCATTCATACTGCCAGATTGTCGACTATTAGTATTCAGTGAGAGTTGAGTCTTGAGAGCAAGCTGAGGACTGGGGAGGGTCGGAGCTGACTGCAATGCTAAACGCCACTCCCTCCCTCCAGTGGCCACTCGCTCTTGGTTTCGGAGTCCGGAGGGTCACTTGTGTTTCCACGTGGCGCTTGTAGCTTATACTTTTATTTATTTTATTTTATTAGTTTTTAATTTTTGAGTTCCACAAGCGACGGTTGTGTTTTTTTTTTTTTTTGGACAAACAAAATAAATTTCATTTAAAGATAAAACTAATACAAGATAAGGACAATTTTAATAGAGAGTCTAAAATAGCCAAGCAAAAGTTCAACTCCATAAATGAAAACACAATGAGGAGGCCCCAAAAGTGAGTAGCCCATAGCAGCAACCAAATCGAAAAACCTAGACAACCATCTCCACCAAAACAGCTGCACCACCATCGCAGATCCGTCACCACCACCCTAAAGAAGGGCCAAAAAGCCAAATGGATGAACTGAAAATGGGGGTAGGCAAGCTACCCGCGCTGGGAGCGCTCCCATAATCCTACCAAATAGTGCAAAGTGCACTTTTAAATGGTAGCTGGTAGAAGATTCACAGTGAGGAGCGATGTTTGGAGAGGAACAAGGCAAAGAAAATAGATCTGAGATAAACTTAGAGAAGACTGAGACCAAGCTCAGAGCAACCTGAGACACAAAATGCTCAAACAGAAAACAAACGAAAGCTAAATGCAAATACAGATAAATTAAATCTCTAACCATGGTGGCTTGGAAAGGGAAAAACTGTGGTGGAGTTGGAGGAAAAGGGAGAGATGGGGAAATCGGGAGGAAAGAGAGGGAAAGAAGAGGAGAAATTAAGGAAACAAGGGTGGAAAGAAAATGAAGAAGGGCGAAAATCAGGGAGAGATGGAAGATAGTGATGAAATAAAGGGTGGACGAGAGAGGAAGATAAAGGAGGGCGACGCTGCCGCCGAACTCAAGCCGGAGCAAGAGGCTGACGGCAGAGAAGGTTTCATAGGTTTAGGCACTTTACTTTGGGAGAGGGAGATGGCACAGAGTCATAGGCATCCCCAAACAAAATTTGTCAATTATCTAATAACTTGAATATTATCGTCTTAAGAAGTGGAGTTGCTCTTAATAGTTCGGGACTCAACTGCAGTTGCGTAGCGATGGTTATGTTTGAGTTTAAAAGATTTCACTACTGCGTCCTTGGTAAGTTGGAAAGAGAGTCGTGGAAAGGAAAATAATTTTGTGGTTTATGTGTAAATAAACATATTTTTGCTCAAGGCCATGCTTAATATTTTATTTATTACCGTTCGATGAGTTTAAATTTCGATATTTATTTATTTAATAGACACATCTCAAAATTTAAAATCATTTACTAATAATAAGTAAGGTTGTGAGCATTACTACAATTTGAGAACGATGAGCAAAAACGTTCCCATAAGGGAGAATGTTAATCCCTCCAACCTATTGGTGTTCACTTTCCTTCCCCATGAAACAAAATAAAAACATGAATTGATATGTTTTATCTACCTTCCCAAGAAAAGACATGGCAAATAATTTCTCATGAATTCTTTACTGGGTACTAAACGTGTAATAAGGGGCAGGATTCGAAAATGGAAAAAAATCAAACATTTTACCAAAAAAAAAAAATCAACTTGAAAGGAAAATGAACTAAAATTGAAGCAATTGAACCAACTGAAATCTATTAGTTTGGTTTCAGTTTTAGTAATTTGGAAATCGAACTAAATCAAACCAAACCGAAATAAGCAAAATGACGTTGTTTTACTATTAACCCTAAGGTTATTCTTTTTAAGCTAAACAAACTCTCAATTGTGCTTAAAATGGTTAGAATCCCTAAACATAAACATACTATCATTTGAGTTTGAAACGGTTAGAAGTCAGAAATTTTTGAAGTTGAAGTGTTGAAGACTTGAAGATTGATTTGTAATAGCTTCCGTGTTGTAAAAGCATCTTCAATGGAGATAGTATTTAGATAGCAAAGTTAGATTTGCCAGGCCACGTAGGTAAAAGCATGTTTAATAAAAGGTAGCAACCAAATAAGCATATTAAGAACTAGAAAATTGGGTCCCGCTGTGAAATACAATTCCCAAATTTCACTGTGGATTATTTTATTTTTAATTTCACAATTTTATTTTTGTTGAATTTGAAAATCCTAATTTGACTCTTTAAAGCTTGAAATAATCTTTTTTTTGAAATATTTTCATTGACTTATTGATTCTAAGAGTGTTTAAGTGAAAATCGTTTGCAAATTAGAGTTGAAACGAAGAAGTTACAAACATCGAAAATGAAGGGTAGTTTGGTCTTTTTCACTTACCATAAATAGTAAGCTTTTTCGTTTTAGAAACCTTGGAACTTGCCAAAATTAGAATTCTAATTTCAAAAACCCAATCGAGAAACTCTAACCTAACTCGTTTACCTAAATCAACCCATTGTCTTTTTCGAATTTTCTGACGCAAATTCTAGTTAGCTTCGGCGTAGTTTCAAAAACTCAATCGAAAAACTCTAACCTGACTTGTTTACCTAAACCAACCCATTATCTTTTTCGAATTTTCTAACGTGAATTCTAGTTAACTCCAGCGTAGGTGACCGGCACCACTTACCAAGAATTAAAGCCCTCATTTCCATCTACAAAACTGACCAAAGAACCACCCCAAGAAACCACTCTACGTGGTGGTGCTTGGCTGCGATCTTCCTAAGGGTTTCAACGGCCACCACTACTTGGGTTGGATTCGCCTCAACCCTGCCTTCAAAACCTTGGAATTTGATCGTTCATCGAACGTTAGACGGCATCACAGCGTGGGTGCGCCATTCACGGCCTTAGAGGGCTTTCCAACAATTTTGGTCATTTTCCGTCCACTTTTGGACTTCGTACAAGTATAAACCTTCATCCTCGTGTTGATATCTTTCTATATGTAAAATTTAGTGAAGTTTGGTTGATGTCGGAAATTTGATTCTAGATCACTACGCGCAGTGGCATGTGGGCAACTCTGGTGACATGAATTTTGGACAGCGAGATCTTCTCTATGCTCTGAGCCCATATCCAAGGTCCTTTTTTGAGATTCCGATTCGACGGTTCAACCATTCAGTTTTTGAATTAACTGTACTGCCGCTCGACTTTCACAATTAACGACAATCCAACGGTTGAATCCTCGTGCTATTTAATGAGCATGCTATTTAGTGATTTTATGACCCTTGAGAACTTGTGGAACAGAAATCCGACATTTGAATATTTTGGATTGAAGAATTTATTGTTGTTGATCTTAGTGAGACCAATTTGACGACGGTTGATATTTTAATCAACATGTCCAGAATTATTCTAGTGTCTCGTTTATATATAGGACTCTAAGTTAAGACTTCTGTGTTTTCTTCGGCGTCATGCCTTAGTGCTTCGATCATTGAGCTAAGATTACTAGTAGCTTGGACTCCGGTGAATTGACTTTAATATTATGTGATACGTATTTTGCTTATGAAAATTCCCTTGTTATTTACTCTGTCTGCATAACATGAATTTATAATTGCTTTGTAAAATGATATATTTATGTATATTTGAAATGTTTGTGAACTGAGAAGGTTAGCAGAGGATCGTTACCTTGGTATACTTTTTTTTTCTTGTTTCATGTGTGGATTTTATATCCTTGGAGTACTTTCCTTCTTTCTTATTCCATGAGAGGTTCTAGAATCCTAGATTTAGTTAGATTCCATGAGAGATTCTAGAATCCTATTCCGATTCCTTGAGAGGTTTAGGAACTCTATGCATAGTTTTTATCCCGTTCCATGAGAGGTTTTGAAACCCTTCTTTGTGTATATTTGCTATCTGGTTCTATGAAAGGTCCTCAAACGCGGAACTTTATGACGTCGCTGTAGCCCTATTTATTTTATTATATATATAAACGAAAAGCCGGTTGAATGCATGTGTAGAGCCAATTGAGATTTGTCAGTGAGAATTATTCTATATATTCAAAGGATTGTGAAATGTTTACAATGAAATCGACTTTTTAAATTACATGTTGTATCTCACACGACCTTTGCAGCTTATCTGGGTTTTTGTTTTGTTTAGTGCATCATCTCACGATAGGGAGATCATGGAACCCCAAGCCCAACCCCCCACATCCAAAAGAACACGACAGTAATGACCAAAAACGAAGAAAGAAAAATACTAGCTAGCTAGCTAACACAAATGACGTATCAAAACGATATCAACGTTTTTTCGAGAATTCCAGTACAAAAGACATTGCTACCTCTTCATAGAAGAAATAATTTCGATTGGATTATCTGACTTCTTAAGCTCCACTCTTCCACCTTAAAGCAGATGACAACAATGCGTTTTCAGTTAAAAGTTCACTGCATAGACACAAGCAGAATTGAGGTATGGCATACCTGCGTTGTATATGTCTTAGACAGCAGATTTCCGCATTCTTCAATGAGAGCTCTTTCTCCACCAATCACTCTGGCTAGTTCCGAAATCAAATGTTCTGTATCTTCTGCCTGATCATCAGAAAAGCTTTCGTCATTGAAACAAAGAATAAAAATAAAAATGCTAGACGCCGTAAGCCTTTATTACTCACCCAGACACTTTATTATGCACATTGTAAACCTCGTTCTCCTTTTATCTAATTAATAAACTTTGAAACAACTCACTCAATTTTTTATTTCCAGTCAATCTACTCTTAAGCAATCCTCACCACATAGACTAATTTTCTTTCAAGTACCCAACCCAGCAAGGAAAACCTTTGTGAAATTGTTTACCCTCCCATTTTACCCATTTTTATCACAAGGTTCATGAAATTTTACCACTACACTGAAATTTTTTCTTGTCAGCTGTGCCATCACTTCAAATACAAAGTAAAATACAATACTATCTAGTTGTTGATGAGTAAGCAAAAGGTCTCGAATTTACTTTACCTTTGGCATAGATCGCTGAACATGGAAAACTATTATGTCCATCACTTCTATTGCTGTGCTCAGTGCCTCTTCTAACTCTCGTAGATTGGCCTGCAGAGTATATCTCATGTCAGTGTTACCCATAAGTGAAGCAATACCCTAACATAAGTTACTGATTATACCCTAACACTGCCACTGCTTGGAAGTTGAACTGAGGCATTCAACAATGCTTGAGTTGCTTCTGCCAGAGAAACTGAATAATCCCCTTGAAGAGAAAACCACTGGTCCAAATATGGAATCTACGATAATGTTCATAGAAGTATGTAAGTTACAAACACCATTCTCTGTATATATATAAACATGTATAAACACGAGTTAAAATGGAATCTAAAATAATGTCAATGATATCTTACTGTCAGAAGAAGATAAAAATGCACAACAAACAGTTTGGTGCTCTTAGCTTTCTATGTAACTGCAGTCTTACTCTCAGACGATCACGTTACACATAGTATTGGAAAATAAAATTGTGATCTGTCAGACTGTCACAACCGATAGCAATATCTCATTACTTGTAGGTTTTATTTATTCCACAGCTAAAATTTTCAGAATAACTGAACCCGAGAACATAGCTTGAAAAAGGGTCTAACTGTAGAAATCATATGTTCCATTGTGAACAGAAGCATTATAGAAGAAGCCAAATTCTTCATGGATAATTTACTCTCATCATGAAAGATTTGGTCTCTACTATATTCTCGACCGCACCTTGAAGGGAGGTTACAAGGCAGACTGATTTAGGTTCAACAAACAATATAAAACTAACAAATTGGTAATCAAGGATAGGCAATAACAACATACTGAATGAGATCATCAAGCTAGAAGTCTAAAGCAATCAACAAACGCTGGCAAGTGGCAGCCTTACTTGAGCTTCAAGAATTGTGGATAAAGTCTTTGTTCTTTGCAAAATGCTGAGTTCTATCCGTTTCCTCTTCACAGAATCATATAGTTCAGCAATCTTTACCGCGAGAGAATAAAGTGTTCTCTACAAGGAAGTGGAGAAAAACATTTAATTTCACAAGATAAATAACAACTTATATTGAATGGTTCCACTATTAATTGCACTGAGACATTTTGTGACATGTGGTTAAGTTGAGACAATATCAGTGTTCTAAGTAGTATACTATTGGCTCGACTCTGAAATTTGAACTGCAGTGAAATAGACTAACCTGGGTCTCTCTCTGCTGAGCTCGCATAGAAGCCTCTGCTCTTGCATTGGCATATCTCCACTGCAGATAGCGGTTGTGGAGCACTCTCAAGGAATGTACATCTTCTAGATGACTGGAAACTTTCTTTCCTTTCCTTGTATCTGGGCCCAGCTTTGCACTAGCACATGGTGGGACTGGGGGAAGGCATAGGCCACCCACCTTCCCTCTTTCACTGCCTTTGTCTGTCAGGAAGAATAAGCGGTCGGAACTTGATAATGACAAATTCAGAGAACGGGAGCAAGGGGAAGCAGAATACTTTGAAAAATCGCCACTGGCAGCGACAGTTGCATTACCCCTGCTGCTACTTTTCTCAGAGAGCTGCCTGCTAGAAACGGTTGGCAACAAATCAGCCTCAGGCATGGAAGAACGAATGTCAGGAAGACACCGTGCGGTACAGCTTGGTGTTTGACTATGATTATTGACATCCGGGCAAGTGGTGTCACTCTCGGTAACTGCAGTGGCAGGCGGAGCAGGTAAAGACATCCCGCTGGCCTGCAAGAGCTTAGCAGCAGCTGTGGCAGTTATGTTGGTAGACCGCTGCTGAGTGAGTCTGACTCTCGACATCCTATCTAGACTAGCACTCGCCACTGGTGTGTCAGGTCTTGAGGGTGCGGTTTTTGGCAGATGCTGCTTCTGCTGCTGCTGGGTTTTGCCTCCTCCTCCTCCTCCGTTCTCTTTCAAAGGCTTGGCAGGACGCTGTTTCCTAAAATTAAGCATCTGGTCCGGTGGGAGAGGGGTTCCCCAGATCTGACTCTGAGTGTGAATGGAGGAGGATCCGGTGGGCCTGTTCTCGTCGGAGGAGCGCAAGGGCTCCAAGTCCAAGTGCCTCTGCCGCCTATTCACAGAGGAAGACCGCTGCCGCGACTGAATTTCCGACAGGGTCGAGGATGGAGTTAACATGGTGTGTTGATGTTTAGGAAGGGGCGATTTGGAAGGCAAGGGATGAGGGAGATCGCCGGTGAAAGCCGCAGGAGACATGAACCTAGAGCTCACCTCCCTCACTCTTGGCCGCCTTTGAGCAGTCGGTGGTGGAGGAGGAGGAGGATGGGGAGGAGCGCAAACTTCTGCGTCCTCTACGGTGGCAGATGCGCAATTTTCCACGATCAATTGATCCATGTTCCTCAGTAAATGTAGAAATCAATCGAGGAAAGCACGTACAAGCGAATCTGAGAAGAAATTTGTGAATGTTAAAATTCACCCGGAGTCCCAATTTTCGAATTGAGGTTGAGCCCTTACCTTGTCCCGACCCCCGATTCCTTTTAATGAGCACTTTTACAATATCTTGCTGACCCAGAAGCCTTCAAGTGAAAGAGATAACTAGCCGTTGGGGGTCAAGTCGTAACGGTTCAATTTTCAAAAAATTGAGCACAAGAAATAGAAAAAGGGAGCCGAAGGGGAAATATATGTATATATATGTATGTATGTATGTATATGTATGTTTGTAAATTCTTTTTTGCTCCTCGTTAGTGTTATATCAAACTTGTCGTTGATAATAGCCTACCTTAAGACATTTTATTTACACCTAAATAAATTACAACTTCCGTGCCGTGTAACCTGTCCCACCAATTGCTGTGCAAGCCCTGAAAGCGAGTCCTTCCATTCCTCAGCCGCTCCTCTATTTTATCCTCGTATAGTAAATGATATTATTTTTTAGTAATTTAATTAATTAATCAGGGGTATGACCCTAATTATTGGTTTGAAATAATCTCAATGATGACATAAAAAATGAACAAGTTGAATCATGATATTACAAAATGGAAAAGGCCATCACACATTTTCAAGTTCCATGGAGAAGAAATTAAGAATTATACAAAGCAAAAATAAGTACGGATGGTTCAATCCAGTATTTACTTCTATCAATACATCGGGTGTAAGAGATCAATAAGTACAGAAAATGGATACTAATATTAGTGCATTTGTATGTGACTTTCACATCCATGAAGCCATTTTCATGGCGCAAGCCTATATACAAAACTGACTTCATCTTCTACCTTATTTGTTTCGGAAAACTGAATCATCTAGACTGTTGGCCAAGGCCATGGAAACCCCTTCTTGTAGAGCTAGGCATTGGCTCATCTGTTAACCAAATAAAAACAAAAAAAGGAAAACAAATTAAGATGGTGAAATTAAATACTTGCTCGATTCATAAAGTGGAAAAGGGGAAAAGAATGGTAATCATGGATTACGTGATTTACAGTAGACTAATGAAAGTAAGCGGGGATTCATGCCATTTCTATCTTACCAAGCTCATCCTCTTCATCACCATTCTGGCTTGTAAAGAATGGTGTGAGGTAGTTTCGATCTAACGCTGTGAATGACGCTGTGCTGCAAGAGAGAAGGTGGAGGGCAGAACTAGGTGCTTAGCAAATAGATAAAAAAAAATAAAAATGAAAGCCAGGTTCCTCTACGAAGGTAGCAAACAAATGGTTACCTCTGATGGAATTCCTTCAGTTTCATCTTGATCCTGTTTCCTGACGATCCTTCGTCATCAAAAGATGGTGCAATATAGCCATTGTTCCCTTCAAAATTCTGGGAAATACATGTACACATATCCAAAATAGTCAGCTTTGATGAGTAGTAAAATCACAGTGATCATGAAAGTAGAAATGTTATCACAATTCAACATGTGGCCCATCAATCTGAATAGGATTAAGCAGGACTCATTAAATGTTTGCAAAAGATAAGTGTGTAGAACAGAGGAGGGAAACATATTTGAAAAGAGATCTGCCTGTAACTTCAGAACATGCCCAAAAATGCTGGTTTAGCTCCATTTTACTAATAAATTTCTGAATGAGATTGTCCAAATCAGTCCAATTTTCACCAGAAATCAATGACCATGTATATGAAACACTATTTCAGTGTATTACTCTCACCAAAACCCCATCAACAGACCTACCCTGTGGTTATTCCCAAAGGAGTTTCTGAAGCATAGATATGAAACCACGGGCAGAAACAATGAGATTCTTTTCCAATTCAAAGCTTTCCCTCTAGGTCAGGAAGGGGATGCACCATCTATTGAAAATTCTGTCAACCATTAGCTAAACAGAGGACCAACTTCAATAAACCCGACTATGATTTTCTCACTGAAACCCTGTTAGTATGTTACCATATATGCAAGGCACTAGATAGCTTCGGCTGAGAGTTGCGGTCTGTGGTTGTGGGTCATGTAACAGAGTCCTATTCTGTCAGCATGGTGTCTACCATGCCCTGTGACAGAGACAGACACAGCAGGAAAGCACAGGACCTAAAAACCTTGGCACTTACGTGAGCTTAGAGATAATAAGTAACCACTTCTTTGGGGATCAAAAGATTGTCCCTATGTAAATAGTAGCCTTGGATGATCAGAATGACCCACATCAGTTCTTATCCTGTGGGGCTAACGTTACATTAGTATAACTAACGTCCAGAAACTTAGGGATTGTGAATCCAATGACTACATAGATGCTTGTTCCTTTTTTGGATTAAATAATGTAGATCCAAGTGGAAAATTTGGCTGTCACAAACATGCATAGAACTCTTTTGTTAGGGTTCCTAAAATTCAAAGAACAAGTAATTAAGCAGAACATATTTCCGTTTTCTTTTCTAGAGCTAGAACTTACTTCACCCAAAGTACCCTCAATGCCATCACCTACAACTTGTAAAGCTTCCAGCATGGTGCCGGTTGAACCTCCAATTAATAACACCTAAAAAATTGGTCCAAAGGTTACAACTCAGTCACAAGAACAGTATCATATGCATCTCAATAAACAAGTATACCTGAATAATATATATTTGTTATAAACATCAAGTAGGTAATTATTGTTCCTGATGCACAAGGTGTCAAATTACCAAGTTTCTCTACGTGCATGTCCAAGACAACAAATGAAGCCGCAATCAAAGATTAAGTATATATCCATGGTGAGTGCTGCTAGCATTGCCATTAAACACTTTTTCTTCAATCACATGACTTTCAAATTGGTTCATAAGGCAGGGCTTCGTAACAAATTTCAGTTAGTCTAAATAAAATTGTCTATTCCGGACAAGTTAAGTAATTTTTTGGCACAAGCAAAGGTATAGAGCAGAATAATTTTTTAGGGAAATTTCAATCTAGTTTCCTACTTAATTTGCTAGTTTCCTGTTCTTGTTATTGTCCAGTTTGAAGGACTAGGATTACTTTCCCCTTTATAAATATGCTTTGAAATTCAATAGAGCAGATTTGATTGATGTAACGAAATTATCTCTCCTCTAATTATCTTTTGTCACTGTTTTCTATACTCTGATCTCCCCTTCTGTTCTAGATTTCTCTTTGGTCTGTCTATTCCTTCTGTCTTTTGTCTCTGAATCCTATATTTCTCTTCCCTTGAATCCTAGTCCCTGTACTCTTCTAAAATCCCTTTCTAATTTCTGAATATATGTTACTTGTTCTACATTTATGCTTGTTCCAAACAAAACTTTTGCTCCCTTCTGAATCGGAGCCATTTCAAAGAAACAACTTTCAGTGGAGGTGCAAGACAAGAGCTAGGATATAGTGAAATAGAAAAGATCACATAGTATTGTTACCAGCTTTTTAATTGCGCAAAATACTTCTTGGTATCATTAGAAAAGTTCAAGGACGTGGGATGCAATATATTGACAAAGTGCTGAATTCAGATTCAATTCATGACTAGTATTTTAACAAGATGATGTATTAGTTTAGTCTACAAATATCTATTAGGGAAACCATGTCCTCAATATTCACCATACATTGGGAAGAAGATTCTGAATTGATGACAAAGATCAGTTTGTGTACCGTCAGAACCACTATGGCAGTGGTTGCAGTGAATATAGTCTGGCCATGTCCGTCTGGGAGATCATGAACTGATTGCAGAGCCAAAGCAAAAGCCATGGCCCCTCGAAGTCCTAGTCAATCCCATAATTCATTATGAATATCATTAGTCAATAAATTCAGAAAGATCAGCAAGTTTCTGCTCTTCTTACCACTATACCAAAGTGCTTTCTGGTGTTTTAAAGGTATCTGTCTGTGTGCAGGTCGAACCAAATTGACCAAATATGCACAAGAAAAAACATTAGCTGCCCTGCACAAAATCATTCGGCAAACTGATTAAGAGTTTCATACCAAAATACAGCGATTTGTACAAAACGTACAAGGAAAATGAAATAACAAATGTCTAGAAATTGAAAGACTAATAAAGTAAGATTGTGACCAAAGTCTCATCACAGCAAACATACAGGAAGCATACCTTGCAACTACAATAAATATCTGGGGCAATCAGGCACCAAGTTAAGGAAAAAGAGGAAGTTTCAGTTGCTACAGTATAAGAACTTTTCACTTTAGACTTCTAATTCAAAGGATACAATTGAGAAAAAAATGAACCCCACATGTGACCAGCTATGTTGTTCCATGGCAATATCAAAGCCCATGTATATAAACCTGAAAATTAAGGTTTTCATTTCAAAACAAGCGTGGTGTATCAAGTGTAAATAACAGCTTGAATACTTGATATGTGATAAAGACAAAGAAAAGCTCACTTACACAAATGTCTCCGCTAGTGATGATATCAAATGGAAAAAGGAAGAAACAAATCTTTGAGAGTTTTCTGATAAATTTGAATACGTATAATGCTTCATGACCTAAAACAGAACACCAGTTTGTCCATGGCACAGCTTTACCGTAGAATATATTAAAAAGAAAAAATGCACAGTTCTTCCACTTACCATTCCTGTGAACAATATTGACACAATACCAGACAGACCAAGACCTTCTGCAAGCATGTAACTAAACAGATGATAGTTCTATGTCAATTTGCATATAAGGAGAAAGCCTTAAAACTAATTTACATAAGATGAAAAATGGCCAAGAAGATCACTCACGAGAAATATGGAAAGAGAACAAACAGGCAGCACTCCAAGTTTTGAAGACTGAAAGGATAACAAGACAACCTTGTTATTTCCACTGTAGTACTAACTAAACAAAGGCCAGCAAAGAATGGAAGAAAAGTATCACTCACTTGTCAATATCCAACCCTGCATACTTAAAAAGGTTTTCACAATTAAGGTTTCACAATACAATCTACCAAGAGAAGCCTTTTTTATTTTATGGAACCAACAAAGGCTTTTCAAAACATAATGGAAAATTATTACTTGATAAAAAAGGATATTAAAGCAGATGTAAACCCAACTCCAACACCTGTAAAGCAACGCGCAATGTATTTTAGTAGCTGAGAAAACAAAATGTAGCAGTAATTAAACATCTAATAAATAAAGCATGTGCTGCTGTTGTAATTTCTGAGGGCAAAGAAAAAAGGAGTCATTGCTGTTAAGTGACCATTATACACCTGAGACTCATAGGTTTATTGTACTTGCGAGTTACAACAGAGCAGTTGCAGTACGGTACAACGGGTTAGTAGGAAACCACCACAAAGTATTTCCAGGAGATATATTAAACCTATTATATAACTCATATATGGGAGTTGGGTACAGGTATTTGTCTGGTTAATGCATCAACTCGTTTGGAAACTATCTCTGCACTAACATAGCCTACCCTTTGTATGACTTATCCTGCTGATACCGTATCACAGCACTTGACATCACAGAACTTAACACTTACAGACTGGAAAATCGTGAATGGCTTTCCAAGTAAATCAAACACAGATGACAAGCTACATTTTCAGATGAAGTAAAACTATATTATATATTATTAAAAAATTGCTTTTGATACGTAACAAAATCAAGTGCAAATCAAATATTTCATTATTTGACAGTAAAAGATATATATTCACCTGCAGACAAGGAACCAACAAAGGTCTCAAGAAACCTGACAACAACCATGAAGAAGTTCTCTCCAGATGATGCATGACTTCTTACCAAGGACATTGTCCTGCATAGCAGAATACCAGTTTAGTTAGAACTAAACTTCGCACAATATGCTAAAATATAGGTACAGTAACAATTTACTCTACATACCTGTACAAGGAAATTGCCATCTGTTGATTGTGTGGGCATACAATCCAACAATTTGAACAAGTAAACAAGGTCAATCTTCAGATAAAAAAGAAGTAGACATTGAGAACATGGATTATAAACAAAGAACAATAAAAACTTACGGCATCATTCAAAACAGATTCTCCAAACACCAGAGCATACAGGTTCATATCAGTGCCAAGTTCCTGCAATTTATGGGCCATCACAACAAACTATATTGGTGCTGAAAAATTTAGATAAAAACTATATGACTTATTGCAATTCCACAAACTACATTGGTGTTTTATTTTTTTGTTTTCGGTGCAGTGTGGAGGAAGGGAAGGACCCAGACATCTTTGGTTTGGGCATCTTCAATAATGTTTCACCTTCATGTTTAGTTGTGCAACTTGAGTTCACCGAAGTAAACCCGATCATGGAATATTGTGAAAAATTAAAATGACCAGATAACCACCTGAAAGATGGACAAAACGGTGACTGGATCAGTTGCTGATATAAGTGCACCAAACATCAAGCACTCCACAAATGGAAGCCTGTAGGTGAGGTATATCAGACCACCAAGGTAACTGCAACAGGAAGAGGAACTGATTAATCTACCTTAGTGGGACGGGGGTAAAAAAATGTAATATTATGAAAAGAATTTGTGAGCGTGAAACAAAAACTTACACTAGAATACCAGTAACAACGGAAGCTATAAAGGTTCCTAGGATAGCAAAGGTGACAATGGCTCCAAAGTTGGAGAAGAAAGGCTTCTGCAAAGGAGGGGGCAATAACAGTAAAGAAGAAATGGGTTGCAAAGCTATAGGCAAACAAGCATTTATCTCAGAGCTACAAAGAAATATTCAGAGGCAAAATACTGAAAAACTTACAGGTGAGAGACTGAAGCCGGATTGAGTGAGCACAAAAAGTGTCAAGGAAAACAGCATGTGCTACGTAGTAGCCTATTAAGGTAAATTGAAGCAAGAAATGAAATATTTGAAGACAATAAATAACAACAGGGAAAAAATTTGGATATAATATGATAGGAGGTAAGAGGAATAGGAAGAAAAATTCCTCATGGAAATTGAACCAGGCCCTGAAACAAACAAGGAACAGAAAAAGGAGAAATGATTGTTAATTAATTGTTGAATGAATTGAATTCCCTCTTTGTATAATATTGGTATTAGTATTGGCAGGGCATAGAAGGAAGGACCTGACCTGATGCTATTTTCCGTATTAGAGATGTTAGCAAGTCCACCTACAATTAAACCTGAAAAGAAAAGAGTACCAAGGATGGGTCACTCAAGGCCAAACCCTAATCGATCAATCACGACGAGACGATGGTGGAAAAATAGAAAAGATAAAAAACAAAAGGACGAGGAGAATTACAATACCAATTAAAAGAGAAGCGCTGGCCTCAGGAAGATAATAGAATTTGTGGCGGCGAAGGACATGGCCGAGGACAAAAGAGAGGACGAGCATCATGATCTGGAGAAGAATGCCAACCCCAGCGGCCTGCTGCTCCTTCCCTGGAGTGGTCCCATGGGCATCCGCCGGAGATATCTGCATCGCCATTATCTGGTGTTCCTCCATCGCCATTAGCTGCTGTCCTGCTGCTGCTCTGCTGAATGATTAATGATTATTACGCAACCAGGGAGGAGGACTTCCAGACTTCCAGACTTCCGTTAACTTCAACACGAAAATCCCCCGTAGCGTGATACTCAGTCAACTCAAAATTTGGGCCCAACCAAAAATATAATAAGACTGGCTATTGGACCTTTTGGGCTTTAGACTTGCGTTACATTCGTTTTGTGCTCTACCCCCGACTAACCTTGCGCACCCTCTCCTCGTTTCTTTGTTGTGAGGTCTGTCAATGTAACCGGAACATCCAGCAATATTAGAGTGGGTTGGGTTTCAATCGTTTTGTTTTTTTTTGTAAAAATCGAAAACTGAACTAAAATTACTATTTGGTTCGACTCCATTCGTTTATTTATTTATTTGGTTCGGTTTTTTTTTTAATTATAAAACCATTTTTTTTTTCTTGATCTATTCCAAGTCATGGGCCTCATGGCAGCATGTGGATGCCAACTCGTGTGAAATTTGGTAACATCAGTATGACAATGAACTACTAAAAATATAGAGAGATAAAATTGAGTGTTAATCTATATATGAGCAATAGAACTGAAGTCCTCCCCACCTCTATATGTCCTATGGGCAACACAAATCTGAATACGTAATACCTCATGGACAACACCTCGATAAAGTACTCTGCTAATCCCTCGTTGCTTCTTTTTGTTTTTTTTTTTTTTTTTTTTTTCGTATACTTTGTTTTAGTTTCTGACTATGTTTTATTTTCTTGTTTTTAGGTACTAGTTTATGACTCGAAGCTTTCAACCTGTTCGTGCAAATATCTTGGATTTTGACGACGATTTTGAACGAACTTTGAGAAGGAAGAGGAAAGAGCCAGAACCTAATCCACCTAGTTCTAGCTCAGAATCTAAATTTGACAAGGAAGAAGAGGTCACGGCAAGAGAGGAAGAAGAAGCACAAGTCATGTCAGCGGATAATCGAACAATCAAGGAACTTTCAGCATCGGGATTGGACAATGCCGTACCCCTATGCATTCAATATCCAAGGGCCGCTCAAGACAAGACCGATGAGTTTGAATTGAAGTCTAGCTTGCTCCATCACGTTCCAAAGTACCATGGGCTGTCCATGGAGGATCCAAACAAGCATTTGAAGGAATTTGAAGTGGTTTGTTCAAGCATGACTCCAATCAACGTGGATGGCAACATTTTGCAGATGAAAGCTTTTCCATTCTCTCTTTTGGAAAAGGCTAAAGATTGGCTCTATGAATTAACACCTGGCACTGTCACATCTTGGGAAAGTATGAAGAGAGCATTGTTAGAGAAATTCTTCCCCACTTCAAGAGTCATTCTTTTGAGGAAGAAAATTAATGGCATTCAACAAAACCAAGGGGAGTTCTTTCCAGCGTATTATAAGCGTTTCAAGACTCTAGTTGCATCATGCCCTCAACATCAAATGAAAGAAGAGCTTCTAATTCAATATTTCTATGAAGGACTTCTTCCAATTGAGAGACAAATGCTAGATGCATCAGCGGGAGGAGCTTTGGTTGACAAAACACCATTTGATGCCAAGACCTGAATTGCAAATTGAGCATTGAATGCACAACAATACGAGGGAGTTGGACAAAGGGACATCCCACAACAGCAACCACAAGTGAATGAGGTATGTGCAATTTCTGAAATTCAATCTTAATTGGCTAATCTCACTATTCTTATGTCACAGGTTGTTGATGGATCCAAAGTGCAAAAAGCAAGTGTATGTGGCGTGTGCACCATGCAAAGACACCCATCTGAGCAATGTCCTCAATTGATAAAGAATGGAGGATGGGAAAGTGCCCATGCCGTGGGATTTCAAGGCCAAAATCAGCCCAAATATGATCCATACGCAAACACTTACAATCTGGGATGGAGAGATATCCAAACATGAAGTGGAGGGAGCTTCAACAACCTTAACAACAAGGAGGATTTCGTCCACCACCCCCTGGGATATTTCAAAGGCCATTCACACCAATGTAACCTCAACTACCTCTGGTTCAATCAAATTCAGGTACATCTTTGGATAATGATAAGGTTATTCAATTATTAACCATTTTGACGCATGGAGTACAAAATCAAGCTAAGGAGGTGGATGAATTGAAGAAGCAAATGAGGCAAATGGCAGAATTTATGGGCCAATTTAGAGAGAAAAGCAAACTGCCTAGTTCAACCATTGTAAATCTAATGGGAGGATTTGAAACCGCCAATGCTATCACGTTAAGAAGTGGCAAGGAAGTTGGAACCACCCCATAACTACCCAAATCAAGCCAAAAAGAGGATGAAAAACTGCTGCAAGAGGAGGAGGACAAAGGCAAAGCCACGACAAGGGTGGAGCAACCCTTGCCCTAGCCACTTAAATCTCCTATGCCGTCCAACAAAGGTAAGTTAGGTCCAAATTCAATTGTTTCTAATGTTATTCCACCAAATGTGCCTTTCCCTCGCAGAATTTTGCAATCAAAGAAATAAGAAAGTGACAAGGACATTCTTGAGACATTTAGAAAGGTGCAAGTCAATATCCCTCTCCTTGATGCAATCAAACAAGTTCCAAAGTATGCCAAATTCTTGAAAGAACTTTGCACAACAAGGAAAAGGATTTCGAACGAGGAAGTGGTGCATGTAAGTGAAAATGTCTTTGCCATGTTGCAAAGAAAGCTACCACCTAAATGCAAAGATCCAGGTAGTTTCATTATCCCTTGTGTAATTGGTAATTGAACATGCTATGTTAGACTTAGGTGCATCCATTAATGTCATGCCTTACTCTATTTATGCATCTATGAACTTAGGAGAGCTTAAAAATGATGAAGTTATTATTCAATTAGCCGATCGTTCTAATGCATATCCAAAATGAGTTTTGGAAGATGTTTTGGTGCAGGTTGATCATTTAATCTTTTTGGCTGATTTTTATGTGCTTGAAATGGAAGATTCGGTTCATTCTCCACCATTGCCATTCTTACTTGGAAAACCATTCATGA